>NC_134365.1:10221618-10524649 GCF_035582795.1 Mycteria americana | reverse complement strand
TTTTTTTTTTTAGTATCTCAGGTGCCCTTAGGTGACATTCTGCATATTGAAACTTTCTCTTCTGTTAAATATAACATCTTAGTTCTCCCACTTCATACTAGTACCTCAGTGCTACCAAATTCATGGATGGACACTTTTGACATGAAAAAAGCAAGTTCAGAGCACTGATTTATCACAACTCATTTTAGGTGCTTAACCAGTTAGGAGTTATTAAGTTATAAAACACACTTTTGTGCTTCTTTAATCTCAGAGATACTCTGCAAATCTAAATATTTGTTTTACTAAGTATTATTAGATGCACTGACATTAGACTCAGAGCATGAGATGTGAACAGTCAGCAAATAGCTGCTCTCTCAAGTTAAATAAACTTTATCTCAAGAAAAATAACACTTTTTTCTTACTTTTTTTCCGTAAGAACACTGCACCATTAATTTCTTGTGTAATTAATTGCTAATCAATATTTTTTTATATTGTATAGCCTCATGCTTTATCTGTTCCCACTGTTCAAACCCTCCTTTGAAGAAGAAATTATTCATTTACCCCAGGGCAATACTGTGGGACTCATTAGTGTATTTGCAGCTTCATAAATATTACAATTAAAAATTTTTCAAACATCTCTCTGAGATGTGGGGTCATTATCCTTCCTGTGCTAAATTAGAAATGGAGACAGTGAGATAAAAGTATCCATTGATTTTGAGACTCCTGGGACTTGGTTTTACAGAGTATTTAACATTTTGCAATAATTTCTGTGTTTGGAGCAAAATTTCTGTTCATTTCCATTCATTCCTCAACATTTCTGCAACTCAGACCCTGGGTTTTAAGACAGTCACATCAAGTTTAAGGAGACAATTATAACGAGATTAATCTTAGCTAACTTTAGCTATTCTAAAGTTTAGACATGTAATTTATGCTATTCTCCTAGGCTTTTTCAATAGTCGAAGAAGGCATCCAGACCTCTCCAAAAGGCAATTAATTCTATCTTAAAATGAATGTGTAAAACAGAGTGGAGGAATTTTCTTTTTGAAAATTTGCTGTCCTTCACTGATAACTACTCTAGTTTTCGGAGTGCTATATTTATATGAGAATAATCCTGGGTCTTATTGACCACCTGCAAGAACTTAATGTCACAGAGGATGAATCTGTGGCAGGGCCATGGGCAGAATTCAGCTCTTGCAAATCCACATTGGGTTCAAAACTAAGAAACTGTCTTTCTTCTTTCTTCAAACCCTTGTGTCATGCAGTGTAAGTCTTCCAACTCCTCCAACAAATAAATAAGGATCATAAAGAAAAATTCTCCTTTGCTACAAGGTTCTCCTTAACCATTCACCTTGAAGATATATCGTGCTAATTGAAAGAAGCAGGTAACCTACCCAGGCAGTAATGTGTTGTGCAATTAAATATTATATATATGCAAAGGGCAAATCAATCTTGCAATATCTTACTTTTGGAATTTTAACTAATATATTACTTTTTTTAAAAGGAAATGAAAAAAAATAAAGGTCTTCCTTTACATGGCATTCACATGGTCTCTCACCTGGACAAAATTTTTCAGACCCACTGAAAGAAACCTGCTACTTGAATTGGCAGACAAATTGAGAGAATAATGAGTTGAGATTTGTAGGATGTGATCCTCTATACATGGATCAATGCTCAAAGACAGAGGTGCCCACTTTGTATGTGGATTTCACAAACATTTGCTGACTGGTGGTAGCAGAATGGTAATACATAGGAATTCTATGATGCTTTGCAGTTTTTAAATAGATGCTTTACTGGGCACTGATGTTGTTCCTCATTCTCCCTCCCCTCCAAGTATGACCTTCCTGACTTGTCCCCTCTGCTCTCTCTCAATGGTGGTCTGGTCTTTACTCCATGGTTTCCTTTTTTATCCACATATGTTTGCAGCTCTTGATCTTTGTCTCAAAAGCACCATAGAGGAAGAGAGATCTTAGGATTTTTTTTTAAAATGGGCAAAAATTACACATTTTTTCTCCTGTGCGCCTTCAGAGAAATGCCTGAAATTTTCTGCAGAAAAAACAGGATGAGGCAGATACCAAATATAGAAAAAAGTAATTCTAAATGGCTAGATTTATCATTTATAAACAAATGAAAAAAGGTGCTATTCTGGGAAGTGTCAGGCAACTAGGCATTGCTCCTGACCCCACTAATAATATCCTGTACACATAACAAGGAAGAGATGCATCAGCCAAGGGAATATTAAAATAAGTTTTCTTCCTATCATATTAATTAATTAAATGTTGTAGTTTTCTTTAGGACACTCCATAGACATATTAATAGATCTGTGGAATTTTATTCATCTGAAACTTCTCAGTGTGAAGGAATTACTCATCACTACAGAATTTGATTTCTATATCTGAATGATTTCAAATTTTCATAAAATAATTGAAAGGATCAAAAGCTCTCACACCACAGGCCAACAGGTGTGTTTCCTGGCACACAGGATAAGAGCAGAAGGATTTTTTTCCTTGGCTTGATCTGGATCAGAAAAGTGTGGCCTGAATTTAAGATGATGCACATGTTGTTAAGACAAGGTTTTTCTAACTGTCCTATTAAGTCTATTACAAGCTCTCTGTGTTTATGACTACAATACTTGCAGTTTTACTGCTACAAGATGAACTGATAACTTTTAAAGGTTGTAAGAGCTTGTAAAAGTGGCCTGTTCTGTTATATAGAAAGAGGTAGCAGAGAACACATGAAGTACCTCAACACTGAGTTGGTTTATTACAACATTTTCAGTTCTATTAAATATTAATTATGCACTGAGTAACAGGTCTTTTGCAAAGGAAAATAAAGAAAGAAACAGCATGGAAATAAGCAAAAAGCTTTGAAAGAGCACTGATGAATAATTTTTTTCTGACTTTACAGTGTGAAAAATAACATTCAGAACTTAGAAATGGCAAAGAGTTGATTTTAAGACATAATGCCATTAAGCCAATATTGGTTTCTGGCTACAAAAAATGAAGGTGAAAAGAAAAGTAATAGGAAATTTTTTGATTCTAATTTAGATTCCTTTCAGGTTGAGCAGTTTAACTTACTGAATACTGAGCATGGTAATGAAAATTACTAAGGTTTCCCTGGAATTAATTAGTCTTACTCATTCACATAGTGCCACACATAATTAGGTCTCATATGAGGATCAGAATATTGTTTGGTATTACAATATTTCCAGCTTTTACAATTTTAACATCTTTTTCTTAAAGACTATGGAGTCTTGTGATTATTTAAAAATTCTGTGGTTTTCTTTTAAAAAATAGAGACACCTAACTTTCACAGTACAGAGAGATGTGGGAAACATATGAAGTTCTTTAAATGATCACATTCATTACAATGCAAATTTGAAGACATAATATCAGACTGGATTGTAAAAGATTTTGAATTTTAGGGAATCTCATGAGCCTGAGGGGGATACCTTTACATTACATTGGAACAACAGTACCTATTTCTGTATTTATTTATCCCAAAGAATTTTGTCAAAGTGTCAGAAAATCAATCCCATCATGCAGTGGTGAAGGAAAGATGATAGAGCTTTAACTGTAATAAAAGCCTATGCTGAGAAGTAGTATTAAATAAAGCTGAAAGAATTTAGTTTTTGGATTCATTTAATATGACCATGAAGTTTGGATAATGTAGAAAAACACCATTTTCAACCAAAGCCACCTGAAATTCTCAAAGGTACAAAAGCATCCAGAAAAATGCAATGAACTTTTAAGCTACCTCAAAAAGGATCAGTTCTATGCCAGGTGAGTGTAAGGAGTAAAGTATCATGTTGGTTTTTATTATTACTATTATTTTCCAATCTGGTTCACCGATTCCCTTGATGTGGATAGTTCTCATGCTTGCACTTCAGCAGAAATCTTTATAGCTTCCTCATCTTCACTGGGAATATGTTGTTATCATCAAGGCTGCCTGTTTGCTGTGTTTGTGTGGGAAAACTGTGCATGTGCCCTTCTATGTCCTACATTCCTGTCACTGTTGCTGTAAAATTATCATCATTTTCAAATCCTTTGGTACAGTGTGAGCTCTCTCAGCTGTGCGATTTATTAGGTGTTGTACTTGCTGTGTGTTTATGAGGTGCAGATAATGAGCTTGGTGCATTGCAAAATTAGAGAGAGCTCCCATCCAGAAGAACTTTCTTCATGTGGTGCCAATGATATCAGCTGCTGTATGTCAGTGACCTTTCAGGTCTTTCCCCAGGAACTGATTACAGTCAAAGCACTGGATCACAAGAACAGAAGAGTTTCGGGGCTCATTGAAACAGAATATTTTTATTAATATACCATAAGACCTGTAGGGCAAAACAATTTAGGGTATATTTTATAACTATTAATAATTTAACTGCTTTTTTGAAAGTATTCTAGAGAATGTGAATTTTAAAGATAAATTAGAATGTGAAAAAGTGTGAACAGAGAAGGTATCCAATGCGTATGAAAATAAAGGGAAATAGAAATGGGAAATTACAATTATTAAGGTATGTTCTTTGATATCCCCAGAAAAAGAATTAGGAGAAAGTTCAGATGATCAGAAGTGTTTATTGCCCATTTATGAGCTGGTTTGAAAAGCAATTAAACTAATAATTTAGTGTGTTCACAGTAGTTACATGTTTTTAAGCTGCAACACTTAGAATTATATCTGTGCTTTGATCTGTCCGAAGTTCAGGGATGCCTGAATCCTTGTTTTGGACCAGTCACTGGTATAATTAAAGTATATTTGATTTGTAATCAATGATACTTACAGCATCTCTTCCTTTAATTATGCATTCTTCTGCCTGCAGAGGTGTACTAGGCCAATGGATCTGAGGAAAAAAAAAACCCCAAACATAGAAAATCATTCAATTGGCAGTCTGATCATGTCAATCCAGCTTTTCCACTACTTTTCATGTGAAAAACTCATAGAACACAATTATAGAATCAGAACAGCCCAGGTTGGAAGGGACCTTGAAAGATCATCTGGTACAACCTTTCGTGGGAAAGGGAGCCTAGATGAGATTATCTAACATCCTGTCCTAGCACATCTTTAAAACCTCCAGTGATGGAGACTCCACCACATCCCTGAGGAGGTTGTTTCAGTGATTGATTGTTCTCACTGTAAAAAATTTCTTTATAATCTCCTGGTGCAACTTGTACCCGTTGCCCCTTGTCTTCTCCATGTGGCTCCTTGTGAAGAGAGCACCTCTGTCCTCTTTGTAGCTGCCCTTTGAGTACTAGAAGTCTAGAATTCTATGATGAGTTCCCCCTTCTCTTCTCCAGGGAGAAAAGACCTAACTCCTTCAGTCTTTCCTTGTAGGGCAGGTTCTCCAGCCCTTTGAGCATCTTTGTGGTCCTTCTTTGGACCCTATCCGGTTTGTCTACATCTTTCTTGAATAGTGGGGCCCAGAACTAGACACAATACTCCAGGTGAGGCCTGACAAGCACTGAGTAGAGTGGGATGATCACATCTCTATCTCTGCTAGTAATGTCCCTGTGGATGCAGCCCAGGATCTAGTTTGCCTTCCTTGCTGCAGCAGTGCACTGATGACTCATGTTCAGCTTGTTGTCCACCAGAACCCCGGGTCCCTTTCAGCAAGGCTGCTCCTCAGCCACACAAATCCCAGCCTGTACGGGGCTCTTTGGTTATGTTATCCCAGGTGCAGGACTTTGCACTTGTCTTTATACTTGACCCATCATACCATATATATACTTTTAATTGTATGTTATAAAGTTTAATCAGGTTTCTGTTACCATTTGAACAGTTTTCAAGTAAAATATTCCAGTTTTATTTTTAAATATCTATAAAAGTTTACAACAAGATAAGAAATATTTTTGTTGAAACAACTGTTTTGCTTAGGGTAACTCAGTAAACTTAATACTAGCCAGAATTTAAAGGATGTTAATGTATTGAACATTTTATATAAATTCAGTAGAAACATCTCTGCTAAATTGTCAGTGACTTTCAACATAGAATATTAATTTTGAACTACTGATTTCCTGCTTTAAGTGACACTTAGGAAAGAAAATGGTTTACAGTGAAGTTAATGAGGGTCAGCAATTAACCTCATGGGAGTAGGATTAGCTCTTCACAGTCAATTACTAGAAGTGAAGCCAAATTACAGAAGTGAGATTTTTTTCAGTTACCTACGGTATAAAATCTATGTTTCATTCCACTTGCATGATTTGTTTGAATGAAAACAATGTTAAACAATGACTAAGGAGACTAGAATGATTACTTCATTTCTTAGAAATTTTAAAAGTGAAAAGAAAAACATGTTCACTACAGTGATATCAGGCTTGGCTGAAACCGAATAAGTATCAAAAAATGGATGTCATCATTAAGACATTTTTGTCAATAATCCAATCACAAATTATTATTCTATCTGGAAAACATTTTTAAATTAAGTACTCCTTCTGCTATGCTCTTTTTCTTCCTTTTTTTGTAATTGAATTAACTTAGTTTTCTTGAAATAATTATAACCCAAGAAAATCTAGGGATAAATTATAAGAAAAGTAAATTACAAGAAAAGCGGGGGTAAATTATAAGTCCTGGAGGCCTAGTGCTTAAAAGCAAGAGCTCAGCTATATGTTATTCATGTCAACTTCAGCAGCCTCTCAGTGTTTAGGTCTCAGTGCCCAAATCAGAATACCTATGTTCAGACACCATCTAAATCCTGCAAGGAATCTAAAATTAATCAGAACATTTCTTAGTCCTTAACACAGAATCATAGAATGAATCATAGAATCATAGAATGTTTTGGGTTGGAAGGGACCTTTAAAGGTCATCTAGTCCAACAGCCTGCCATAGGGAGGGAAATCTTTCACTAGATCAGGATGCTCAAAGCCTTGTCCATCCCGATCTTGAACACTTCCAATGATGGGACAGCCGCAACTTCTCTAGGCAACTTGTTCCAGTGTCCCACTACCCTCGTAATAAAAAATTTCTTCTTTATATCTAATCTAAATCTACTCCCTTTCAGTTTAAAAGCTTTGTCTCTTGTCCTGTCACAACAGGCCTTGATAAAAAGTCTCTGTCTTTCTTATAGGCCCCCTTTACATATTGAAAGGCCACAAAAAAGTTTCCCTAGAGCCTTCTCTTCTCCAGGCTGAACAACCACAACTCTCAGCCTTTCTTCATAGGAGAGGTGTTCCAGCCCTCTGGTCATTTTCATGGCCCTCCTCTAAAGTCGCTCTAAGAGGTCCATGTCTTTCTTGTGCTGGGGACTCCAGAGCTGGATGCAGTGCTCCAGGTCTCATGAGAGTGGAGTAGAGGGGCAGAATCACCTCCCTTGACCTGCTGGTCACATTTATGATGCAGCCCAGGATACAACTGGCTTTCTGGACTGCAAGTGTATGTTGCTGGCTCACGTCTTATTTCTCACCCACCAATGACCCCAAATCCTTCTCCATAGGGCTGCTCTCAATCCATTCATCCCCCAATCTGTACTGATATTGGGAATTGCCCCGACCCAGGTGCAGGACCTGGCACTTGGCCTTGTTGGACTTCATGAGGTTCGTATGGGCCTACTCCTGCAACCTGTCAATGTGCCTCATGATGTCATCCCTTCCCTCAAGTGTACCAGCTTCACCACTCAGCTTGGTGTCATTCACCAAACTTGCTGAGGGTGCACTCAATCCCACTGTCTATGTTGTTGATGAAGATATTAAATAGTATTGTTTCCAGTACAGATCCTTGAGGGACACGACTTGTTACTGGTTTCCACTTGGATATTGAGCCATTGACTGTAACTCTTTGGACATGGCCATCCAGCCAATTCCTTGTCCATCCATCAAATTCATATATCTCTAATTTAGAGGTAAGAATCATAGGCCTTACAGAAGTCTAGGTAGATGACATCTGTAGCTATTCCCTTGTCCACTGATGCGGTCACTCCACTGTAGAAGGCCACTAGGTTATTCAGGCATGATTTGTCCTTGGTGAAGCCATGTCGGCTGTCTCTAATCACCTCCCTGTCTTCTGTATGTTTCTACATATCTTCCAGGAGGATCTGTTCTGTGATCTAATGAGAAACAGGGGATGTGTGCACAAACCTCTTGCAGAGATGGAGAGCTTTGCTTCCTGGGCAAGTTGCTCTAATCAAAAGACTAATGTATAACAGGAGCTACCCTCTGTCCCTGTATCCACAACTGTTGCTAGGTATCTGCTTTCCAAAGTGACTTCTGCACAAATACTTCTCCAAATGAAACCCTGGTTCTGTGTTTGTTCAGCCATATGTGTATTTCCTATTGGGATACTTATAATGGCTTATCTTAGCAAAAGCTGCCTAACAGGAGGAGTAAGAAAGGCAGACATCTCTGTACGTTTTCCACAGGCTGTGCAGAGGTGTAGGAATCTACCTTAGATGCTTGTAGCAAATTACCTACCTCTAAGGCAAGACCATGTTAGTTGCCTGAAGCAGATCGGTCTGAATTATGACTTTAGTAATACATATGAGTCTCCTGAAGAAGCTTTTTTATCCAGAAATTATGTTTTAAGACTCGTAACTCTTATGAGGTTTATGAGTCTTAACATAAATGAGCATTGTTTTTAATATCTTCAAAATTATTTTAGACTGGAGACTAAAAAAAACTCTGCATATCATGAGGATTTTGCGATCATACCAAATTTCAAAATTCGATTTTACATGCATCTTAGGTCTGAGCACAGTAGTCAAAGATATGTACAGTAAAAAAAATTCTGCAAAACATAAAAAAAAAAAAAATTGTTTTTAATCTTGAAATCTTCATGAGGCCCAAATACCTAGGGCTTTCTCTTGAAATCTTCATGAGCTAAGAATCTTTCTTAGCTCAGTTAAAACAACTGAGAAGAGCTTCTTGGTCTGTTATGATCATTTGCAAAGAAATCCATAGTAAATGGCTCAAGGTAGTAATACTTTACCAAGCTGTAATACTGTACTTAATCAAGTTTGTGTAATTACTGCTGTTTTACTTAACTAGTGTAACACAGGATGTGTTTGCACTGTATGGAAATCCAGATATTAATCAACTGTAATGGTAGCCTTTAATCTGCCACATATTATTTTTCCTGATGTTTATGCTTTAAAGTTATGACAACTACCAGCTTTAACTTTCATAGAATTATAGAATCCTTTAGGTTGGAAAAGGCCTTTAAGATCATTGAGTCCAACTGTTAACCTAACACTGCCAAGTCCACCACTATACCATGTCCCTAAGCACCACATCTACACGCCTTTTAAATACCTCCAGGGATGGCGACTCAACCACTTCCCTGGGCAGCCTGTTCCAATGCTTGACAACCCTTTTGATGAAGAAATTTTTCCTAATATCCAAACTAAACCTCCCCTGGTGCAACTTGAGGCCATTTCCTCTTGTCCTATCACTTGTTACCTGGGAGAAGAGACCGACCCCCACCTCGCTGCAGCCTCCTTTCAGGTAGTTGTAGAGAGCGATAAGGTCTCCTCTGAGCCTCCTTTTGCCCAGGCCAAACAACCCCAGTTCCCACAGCCCCTCCTCATAAGACTTGTGCTCCAGACCCTTTGAACTGATTCTTTGCCAGGATTACAATCTTTTGGCAAGCTGTCAATAACTATTGTTGGGAAATTTTCCTGTGCATCTAGACTGGAATAACATCACACTAACATACATTTCACTGGGCTGCATGCTTGATATAATTATTGGCTTGGACATATTTTTTCAAAACTTTTCACCCCTGCAGGTTACTATGAAATAAATTTTTAAATTGCTTGTTTAGTGATGTTTTCTCATCTTGCACCATAATATTATCATCCTTGAAACCTGGATTATGTAATTTTAGCACTGTATTTAAAAGACGGGAAAAAGCTACTTTTAAATATATTCCTCATGGGAAAAAATGGAATTATATGGCAGTGCAGACAACAGCTGCTGAGCAAATTCAGATAGGGGGAAAACTTTAATTGGAGCTGGAATGCTAATTAGTGTCTCCAAACAGCTTCCTTATTCAGTCACTAGCCTCAAAACACAGGATGGCATGTCTAATGAAAACTAATTTCAAGAAATTATATGAGCTTTAATGCACTTCAGGCCAAAATAGACTACTGTGAGAGCTAGTCTGAACTCTAGTATATGACAGAGCAATTAAGCAATTCAACTATCCCGTCCCTGGTTTAAGTCAATAAATAGTGCTCAATTAACACATAACTTGTGTTTGGCTGAAGCACAAATTCTGTAAAAATATATATATTTATCAGCAAATAAATAGCCACCTTGCCTCTTGAGAGGTAATTCCAATGGATAATCAAACTCACTGCTAAATTATGTACTTCTTATTTCAGTTTTAATATATGTACATGGTTTTCAAAGGAGATACAAGCAAGCCCTGCTCTTGCAAACTTGTGTTCAGCCAGCTCTGGAGTGGAAATAGAGCTAGCTTCACTAGAGGCAGGATATATTATGAGGGCTCTATAGTTTATTACAACAGAGACATAAATCCTAATCTGGAGCTATCTCATACTGGATCAGAAACAGCACATTGAATTCTGCCCACACAAGCCTCTTTACAGAAGTTGGAAGGCTTCTCTTCAGAGCAAGGCCTTCATGAGCCTTTTGAAGCAGAAGCTAGGAAGAAAGCGTGTCTGTAAGGAGTTTGTGGACAAATAGGAAGTGCAGTTTTTTTCACTCCAACAAGAGATGAAAAGTAGAACCAAAGGTCATCCTTCTCTATGAGCTGTTAGATCAGTGGCAGTGAACTACTGGCATTGGTTCAAGTTTGCTGTCAACAAAGACCTGCCCTGGCACCAATTACAATGAACTGAAATACTTTAAAAAATAAATTTGGCACCAGATATCAAAGAAAGTTCTCTATCAGTGTGTTAGGTCGTTACAAGCCTTAAAGACTTTGGATCAAATCCCAAATACGCATAAAGTTTGATTCCAAATGAGGCGTCAAAGGGAATGAGATCTTAGGGAAAGCAAAAGTCACATGGAGGGTACCTCCAAAGCTTTGGCTTTACACAAGGTTTCAAGTACTTGTATGGCTTTAATTCTCTGTAAATATTGATAATCTACATTTCATAATCTCCCTCGTTCTTGCTACTGTCAGTGTTCGGACATTCTTCATACAGAAACCAAAGTGCGTGAGTAACTTTGTTTCAAAAGCTTATGTTAAGATATGTTAAATACTCTAAGCAAGAAAATTTCTGTGTATTATATGAAAGGAGGGATACAAAAGGTACAAAAAATGCAAATTAGGCAAAGGAAATAGAATTTTGCCAATGGAGTAGTGAGACTCTGTCTTTGTCCAAGATGACATGGAAAGCCTATGCCACAGTTGAGAGCTCAACCTGAATTTCTGGATTCCCCAAGCAATGCAAGAATGTCGGTAGAAGTTTTCTTCCCTGAAAGATTTTTCCCATTTTGTATGTATCTTTTCTTTACTGGATATAAAAAGTGGTCAGGAAAATATGTGCTTAACATAATGTTGGTACATATATACACAAACAGCTAATAGCTTACATGAAAAAGCTGTAATCTACCCTTCAAAGTGCTGCTTTGTATTTGAAAGCTGAAGAGAATTGAACTTTAAGGAAAAATTGAGTTTATTAAATGCAGATTTATAGGATGCATACCTCATATGCATCACAAGTTGAGTTTTTTGGAAATGTTGGATTACTTTGGCAGTCAATAGGACTCAATACAAAAGCATTTTATGTCCACTAAGCATTTTGTTGTTTTTCTTTCGGGGTCTTCTAATATGCTTGCTTGAACTGAATTACTGGATCATTTTACAGCAGAAGGGATACATGTCTGATTGGGAATGGGTTTTACTTTTGTTTTTAGAGAGCATATTCATATGTCAAATGTGGAAAAAGGGATGGCAATGAATTAAAACATATAAACTGTTTTCTAGAACACAGAAGATGAAAAAGATCTATGCAAATCTGCCTCAAAGCTACCAACTTCATGAAACATCTCTTTTGCAGCTAGTGACTCATCCTGGTTACCAGAGAGAGAATAAAACCCAGGAACTTGCCTCCACTCTTATACTTTCACTAGGTTATAACTGCTGTTTTAGATTAATTAAGCTAAAGTCTTCAATCTGAAAGAAAAGGTCAAAGGCTAACCAACACACAGTTAAAGGCAGATTAATGAAGAACTTTGGTACTAATGAATCAACCAGTCAATTCCAGGAACTTCCCCCAATGTATCTCAGTAATTAAGCTCTCATATAACAGAAATGTCTCATTCCACACTTTTGCTGATAGTGCTGTGGGACAATCAAGTTTTCCCTAGCTATCACTGAACGAGATCTGCACTGAGTGAACACTGGGAAAAGAGAAAAGGATCATGACATCTGTATTCAAGGGAGCTAAGTCCCAGAGAGGTCATGTTTCTAAACATGGTAGGTCAAACTCCATTTATTCCAGTTTCTCATCTTTTGCACATCATAAAAGCAGGCAAGCAGGCAAGAAGAGCTTCCATTAATTTGTCATACTCTGCACACAGGTCTTAAGACAGAGAGTATGGTTTCAGAGTAAATGGCTGATCTTCCATCTAAAAACAAGAAGGAGAGCAATGAACTTCAAGAGTGTGTCCAGATGGGACAATAGTGGTTGGACAGAAGCATAAAGTGTTCTATCCTGTCATCTTTCCTTATACAGATTTACTGCCAAAGGGGGAAGAAGAAAGGGGAAAAAAAGCTTATTTTATAGAGACAACTGCTTCCTAAATGTTTTAATATCCCTGAGCTCTAATATCTTGTCACAGGATATTAATAACTTTTATCAAATGAAAAAGGAGTTAACTCATATCTCACTGTGGAGGGGCAAAGCTCAGTATGTAACATTGCTCTCTGAGGAGTTAAAAAAGTCTATTTTATTTTTTTTTATGTAGATAAATTCTCAAATGGCCTCCCTGAGTATATCCATTTCCTCATAGCTAGAATTGCCTTTCCCAAACAGTTTACAAAAAGGATAAAGCATATTATATCTGTTCACAGTAGAGGAACATGCTAATTACACTTGGAGATAAGCAAGGTTGCTTGTGGTAAAGTTGACCAGAGTGTTGGCATGAGAATAGTGATATTCACTTACAACAAGGGGGCAGAAAGAAAAGAATTTGAAATATCAGTGATCAATGCAGTATGGAAATCAACAAAATCGTATTTCTCTAAAGGGGCTTTATTTACTCACTTTCATTCATTTACTAATTTAAGAATGAATGAAAAAGTATCAAAATACTTTGGGGAAATTTCAAAAAGTAGATAAGGAAAACACCGCAATATTTCAAGACATCGTTTATCCACAGTCAAGACGGTTGAGGCAGGAGCAATGCTCCTCCAGCTTCCATTGCCACTGCATGCTTCCAATCCTAGGTGCCAAGGGCAGAAGTGAGTAAGGAAGCCAAGACTCATATCAGCTCAAACTCTGTCCTCTCCACTTCAATTGCCAGTTTGCCAG
Organism: Mycteria americana; assembly: GCF_035582795.1. NCBI lineage: Eukaryota > Metazoa > Chordata > Aves > Ciconiiformes > Ciconiidae > Mycteria > Mycteria americana. Next base: position 10,511,247 of record NC_134365.1, on the reverse strand, counting down.
TCAGCTGTGGTTTCTACGATATACCAATCTCTCTGGCAGGATTATGACTTAAACTACCTTTCTCCCATGGACCACTGAATAGACTTCAAATGCCACTTTCAGAAGCTACTTAATAGCACCTCTGGCTCAAAGCCAATGTAAAATCCAGTTTCTAAAGAAGGCTAAAAATTAGCTGCATGGTTTATGTTGCTATTGAATACCTTTTATAGTTTATGTGCTAATTTTTTGTTTTGTTTTGTTTACATTTTCTCTTTTGCTGTGGAAAAGTCCCCTACAAATACCAGGGAGAAATTATACCTTGATAATATAGCAGAGATACATATAGCAGAGATACAGAAATCAGGCATGCACAAAGTGTGAGATGCTCTAAACATCTGTAAACATGCTGAAAAACAGTGAGAAATATCTATATGACCCGCAGATGTCTTCACCTAGAGTGACCCTTACGGGTTATTACTGGGGAAAAAATGGTAATTAGTGTCTTTTTCTTAAATGTAAACATGACCTTAAAGTTCATGCACAAAACATCTACAAAAACTCCATTATCTCATTTCCAGTCATGCAAACTCTGATATTCTGTGCTACACATTATGACACGAAGTGACTAATATATATAGCTTTTTACTCCACCTCTCGGTAGTTGTCGCTGACTCGATCCAAACTGAGGGAATACAAGAGGTCTCTTCCTCCCACGAACAGTCGCTCTTGATACTCATCCAGCAGCATTATATGAAGACCAAGATATCCAAATGGGCTATGAAAGACTGATGTCCTGTTTAAATCCCAGAGCTCTGAAATACAATCAGAGTGTGTGTGATAAATACCAAACAGCTTAGCTTTCATAGCTTCATTTTCATATCCTCCTAGGGAATTAAACAAGAAGTTGTGGGACATTAAAATGCTAATCATATAATCTTTGAATAAGAAAGAGACACAAAACACCTGGGAACAATTTTCAAAACAAGCCACCTCTCCGGGAGGTTTGTGTATGAATCTTTACATCATAATCTTTGTGCTCAATATACCATGAGATGGGGAAGGGGGAATGTTCTTAACATTTTCTGAAAAAGAAAAAACACTGCTTAGGACATGAACTGCAAATGGGAAAAAAATAATGAACTGATGGAAACTGAAAAAAAATTACTGGAAATTGTCTCCTTGTCTTTCCCTTAGGCATGTCAAACTGCAGGTCTTTTACTGTATGCAAAACATTGTTCTGGTTTTGTTTTTTTGGGGGGATGGGGTTGCTTGTTTTAAGCCCAGCACTGTCTCCACTCAGTTTGCTGAAAGTATTGCCACTAAATTCAGTGAGAACAGTATGAAATCTGTAAAATACATATTCATAATTTTCCAAGTGATTACTGATTTTGTCAAGAAATACACTGGCCAGTTAAGTGCAGCTGGGGCTTAGCTGCACGTGATCCAGGCTAAAGTCACTTCCACAGAGAAAGGGAAATTCATCTCAAGTAATGCTGCAGAAACTTGGAATCAGGACTCAGGAAGGAAGAAAGAGGCAAGCACAGGGGTCTCTCTGCACTCTCAAGCAGATGGTGCAGAGCACGGCCTGGCTCACAACAGGTCAGAGAGGCTGAAAACCATTTTGCTGTCAGGAAGCCTCGAAAGAAGTCATTACAAAGAGTACGTTAGGACTGCTTCCAAAACAGCGGAGCTGGGACTAAGGGAAAGGAACTATGTTCCTATATCTATATCGTGGTGAATTGTTTTATTTTGAAGAAACAAAAATCACTCTTGGTAAAAACAACTAAATTCCCTTTAGCTTATCCTCACAGCTATCCCTCAGCATAACTTTTCCAATTGTTTGGATGTGGCCCAGCAGCTGATGTTGGAAGAAGTGGAATTGTCCCAGAGTTAGTGAAGACTACAAATGGACTCTAATCCAGTTTGGGGTGGAGGCTCCAGCTCGTGTGCCACACCAGCAGTTATGTTCATTCGTCCATGCTGCACCTTGTCAGCCACATGGAGGCCACAGATGGTCTTCTGCAAGAGGACTGGTCCTACATGTCAGAAGAAGTCCTCGCACAGCTCTATCACTACGGTATGCAGTTGGGATGCCATATATGCGATCTATATATGCTGTGATTTTCAGAAATTGATGTACATCTTTAACCTGAGAATGCAGCCTCATAAGGTTTCTAAATATTAAACCACCAAAATTCATAATCGTTATTAAAAGTTTATCTTGTGTGCCCTGAGAAAAGGGCGTTCCAAACCAATAAGATTTGAATTCTATATTTGAATTTGAATTTACCTTACCCAGAAAAAGATCTAACATGACCAATTTTCCTCATGAGATACCTTACTTATATCCTAAAGTATAGAAAAGAGAACAAATATTTTGAGCCAAGGCAAAAAAATTAGTATTCGATGAGGGTATTAATTAAATCTAACAATTTGCTACAATTTATTTTTCTTTTAAATTTTTATTGATATTGCATGCATGATGATAAGGGAATTTTAAAATAGGATAAATATGTTTTGTTCCATTTGTTGACTAGCTTTCCTTCAGGTCAACAGAAGCTGAAAGCTACTGGTTTCTCAAAGCTGTTTCCCTAGATGATAAAATTTCTATCAAAGGACTTGTACTAGAAATTCAGTCTCAGCCTCACAACTGATTTATTTCCTGAGCTATCTTCAGAAAGAATCTATTGATTAAATAGCTACGGAGATTAATGTTAAAATCTAGACTTTCCATAATATTTTTTAACAGTAGAGGTAAAAACATTTTGTGCCTGGGTGTGACTGGCCTGATTTAACAAATGGAAAAACTAAGTCACAGAAAGGAGCATCATGATGAGCAGAACAAGAGACAAAGCTTTTTTGTCTAAGCTTTGCGTACTGACCAGTGGACACATGTACATTTTTTGACAGTGATACACTCAGCACAAAACTGCATAGCAGTGTTGAAATGGTGCTTTCAAAGCAAGCTTCTCTCAGCAAGCAAATCCAGCGGATTGCTGTTTCAGAAGAACATTGCTTGTTTGTGATCAGATTAGACACAGAATGCAAACAGAACTAGAAATATTATTTTGGTCCTAAATAAAGCCACTTTTTATTTGCAAGAATATAAACGATCCAATATATTTTATTTTTGAGTCAGTCTTGGAGTTAAAAGAATTGCATTTTAAATTCTAGTTATATACAAGCCACAAAAGGATACTGTGGTAGCTTCTCCTGATTTATTTCCATGTTGTCCTGAAGGCAAATTTTTCATAAATGAGACAATATTTCTTTACATAGATAAGCGATATCACTCGTGTTCTCAAGGAGAACACAAGGCACGATGAACAGTCCTCTACCTGATCACATAAACTGGTAACTACTCATGTAAGACTTGGTCCTGCTAAGTACAGCTGCAACTCTCATTGTCTTAAAAGAAAGTTGAGAATATTAAACACCTTTCAAGATCAAACTTGTAAAAAGAGATATTTCTAGGACTACCTCCAGCAAAGCTATACAGGCATGTTTTTGCCGTGGGTGTAGAGACAAGCACAGAAGTGAACCTGACATCTGGAAGGGCTGGAAAATGCCAAGCAGTGGGACCTGGGGAGCGATTTTGTTACTAAAACACAACTGTACTAGTATTATGTAGTTCTTTTGAAAGGTACTAGGATTTCTGGGCATTGTAGGACATCTGAGATATTGGGATAGTGTAGGCAAATAGGATACAGCACCTTCTGAATGCCAGGAGAATGGGTGGGATATCAAGGAGTCTAAAATGGCACTCGATGCCTGTCATTTCTAGGCAACTGAATCTTGCCATGACCTGGCTTGATGTAAATGACCTAGGTTTTGAAGCAGTAGAACATCATTCATGTATTGCTGTGCCCTTCAGCAAAGCTGGTTGGCTTCGATGTAGCACTGCAGGAATGCAGCTGTGCTGCTTCCAGACTTGAGCTGCTGCAGCCACAGGTTGCACAGCCTGCACACTCATTTAGTGAATGGTTAGTTCACGGATCATTGCACTTTGCAGTGTTGAGATACCCTGAGTCATTTAAAACAAGGCACAATTGCGAGTGAAACACTTAAATTCAAAGCTCAAAGCAACTTTCCCCAAAATCTACCCTCAGTTACTTTGAAGAAGCTTATGCTTGCAAGGGTCACCTTGTGACTACAGACTCCTCAAGGTGTCAAGAGTTGTGCTCCTGGTCATGCCCACACTCTTAATTTGAAAAATTCAGTTTCTAGATCATGCCTAAACTTGAGCATAACCCAAAAAGAGGTTGTTCTTCTACCTAATACTAGGACTTAATAGCTACATTTATGCTGACCACATCTAGCATACTTACAAGATCAGGTGCAACTGCAATTTTCTTCAAGAACCTGGCCAGAGAAAATATAGTGCTCCCTAATGTTTTTAAAATATTCTAGTGGCTGAATCAGCCACCTGAGAAATAGCAGACATGAGTTCAATTTCCTTTTCTAAATGGATTGAAACCCAGATCTTTCTCTTTCCATAAAGAGGTCTAATCACAAGCTATTAGCTACTAAATGGGTAGGGAAGGATGGATGCTTTCTCCATTTCCTGTTGAAGCTGTGCAACAAAATATTCAAGCTTCAGGAAGACTGAACAAGCAGTAGCATGACTCTAATTTAGTAGTTAAATTGCTTTTCTGGGAAAGAAGTTCTGGTTCTAGTGCTCGAAATAGTCTATGCATTTTATATGAAACAGTTAGTGGATAAAGTATATAAACTGTTCTAGCACATGGACCAGAAACCCTTGGCTCCTCTTTCACATGGGAATGGCTAAAGGTTTCAGCTGAGTAAAATCCTTCCTTTTATGGAGTTTCTACAGATTTTTGTGACAAAAAGCACTTCCTCTATAAAGATCTTGTGTAAAGAAATAAAAAGCAAGAGAAAAAGAGGATGAATTGTTCAGGGTCAAAATATTGTTAGTGCTCAACACACAGGACAAAAGGGAAAAGACCATTCCTACTCCTATCTTTGGGTAAAAACAGAGCTTCAAGTTGCCTTGGTGTACTGATCCCCAAATTTGAGAAAATGTTATTCAGCTTTTGTACTAAGTGATCTTGCTTACCACACTTTCTTTTATAGCAAATCTACTTTGGTGAATATATTCATATTATATCCTCTTCAACAATATGGATTCTGTTAGCCATTTGTCAAGCAATGTTAATTATATTCATAACAGCTGATTTATTGAACATTTTAATGATCAGTATGTAATTCTTTCTAATTTCTAAGATTGTGTTAAAACAGCCATTTCTTCTATTACAGAAAAAAATGAAGTCACCCTTTTATTACGTTATTTTGGTATTTTTAAAATATAAATGCTTGATAAGTAAAATTTGCTTCAGACATTAAATGCAAAAACCTCACTGCTGCTCCACAGCAGCCAGACTATAGTGAATTCTCCTATTCTCCTATATAACATGTTATCAGAAATTAAGCATGTAGTGAGTAAGATATAACTTTGAACCTTGAATATAGACAAATTTCGCTATAGATTTTTTCCTTAGGGAGTGAAAAAGCTGCTGTTGCTCTGCTCTGTTTTTCATAGCATTACATCATCACAACTGCACAAGCCTATTGCTTTTGCCCTTTTTTGCCCTCATAAAAATCTTTGGTTCCCTTTTTAAATTCTACAGAAATATAGTCTCACCTCCCACACTACTTCATTCTGCAGAACATTCTTCCAGCAAAGATGTTTTCCAGATGCAGGGCACTGACAAATGAGTCTGGCACTTTGAACATGTTGAGTATGTAAGGTGGACGTCTCAGTGCTGCTTTACAGGAAGAGGTAACCACTGGGGTTGCCTTCTGTCCCCATCAATAATGTAAAAGATCACAAATATAAAGTCTAGGTAATGTGAACACCTGAACGACATTTTGTGTTTCCAGTTATCAGCATAGTCCTGGAATATAAATATTAAAGTGGAACAAGTTTTATAAGAATTTGATGAGCCTTATGTAATTTTAGTTAATTTGGCTTTTTGTTATATAGCTGACAAGTGATAACCAAAATCTGCTTACATGTGACAAGAAAGGGACAGAAACAGAAAGGAGGAAAAACAAAAAGGAGACATAGGGGAGAGCCTGAAATATCTGTGACACAGTTTATGAACTACAGGTTAATAATAAGATCAGGCAATGCAAGTATCCTTCAGTTTTAAACCACCAGTACTTCAAGGCAGATTACTATTCAAGGGTACTCTAAAGAGTCATCCATCACAAGGACAAAAATATAATCTTACAAGTGGTTGGATCTTTCTGACAAGGTTAAGACCTCTAACTGGCAATATTCCGGATAAAATTGGTAACAGGAGGCAGAAGTTTTCTTCCCTGGGAAAAAAAATAGAGATGAAAACTCACCCAAAAAAACTATGCTGCTAAACAATATGAACTATGCCGCTGAACCAGATAATGCATTAGCAATTTTTACTTTCCTGTGTTCACAGTCATCAGTCATCTATATTGTTGCAAAAATAATTATAGAGTCATCACAGTGATTGCCAGGTGGTGGAAGGATACACTAACTCAGGTGAAGCAGCAAGCAACTGAACCAGTTGAGCAATAGAAAAGGGGGCAGTGTAAATTGGCCAGAGCTGGCTGAAGTCAATGCTACTGCATGAGGTTTGCCAGCAAAATCTGAGCCAAGAACTTTAAAGGCAGAATTAATTGCACATAGCAAACTAACTAAAAAATCTTGGTAGTAGTAATGCTGAAAGTTGCCACTATACTTTTAAAGCACAGTTCTTAGCTATTTCAGTATCTTATTTGGGGAACATGAATCAGTAGGAGATAAACTTAAAAGGCTGTGAGGGAGACTGAAGTATGAACTTTCACCGCTTGAGGTTTTATCTGTGCGGCTGCCAGGCAGATGCCTCAGAAACTTGGCAGGGTAGGAGACAGAAAGCAAAGTCTAGTAATGACAAGCAAAACCCCATTAGTCCATAACTACTCTCACATGATTCAACCTCTGCTCTTAACAGCAGGTGAGTTTGGCTATCTAGCTATATTTGGAGAATGTAATTGGCTTCATGAAGCGAGCTGGTGCAGCAAAGTCCATGAATAATTTTGTTTGGTTGGTTCTCTTCCTCTGAATGTGTGGATCTAGTGAGGAAGTTTAAATTACAGTGAAAACTTCAAACAAAGAACTTTCCCTGTGAGTTTGTTCAAATTACAGAGGCAAAAGTTTCTGAAATTAAAAGGTATCATCTGGAGAGACAAGAACATTTTCAATCCGTATGCAATACAAAACTCTCTTCTCTCTTTTTTCTAAGAATATTGGACAAACCTATAACTGGAACATATAATAAATCATAGGGTATATTTTTGTTTTTTCTAATTCTATTCAGCTTATGGCACAAAAATTTCAGTGGAACTTGAAAATCTTCAACACAGCTAATCATGTTAGCTCACGTCCTAATCCTTGATATTTCCATTTCAAATTATTATATGTCACATATATACTGTGACATATATACCCCCTGTTACATCTAGCAAATATTTAGTTTTTCTTCCCTGCTGGCAAAATAACATACTCGGTTAGTCCTACTATAATTGCTCTGGTTTTAGTTACTAAACAACAGAAATATAACCATTACCAATCTACCAGGGCTTATAATATTGATATGCTACATAATACTAAAAAACCAAAGTGTATGCTTACACATTATTTCATAATGTTGCTATTTCTTGCTGGAAACTTCTACAGTGTACACTAAATTAAAAATCATCACACATAATCTTCATACAAGCTGGGCTTACTGCAATTTTAACATGCATTTCTAGAAGCACATGCCAGTCCAATAAAAATTATCTGGTATTCAATTTAATGCTGCTAATTCTTAAAAAGAAATTCAATGCAGTGTAATAAAATCTTGGTATTTTTCATATTTAATCAAACCTACCTAGTAATGATGGCCAATTTACAGACTGTATTAGAAGAAAACTTCTTTGTAAATCAGCTGAAAACAATTACAGTACCTGCTTAACAGTAGTATATATTGAAGTGCTATTTATTTTCTGACAGTAATATATGTGACCCTACCAATTTCTGGATCTTATTGTTGATTTTCATTATAGCAGTAGTAAGCTACTATGGTTTCTGATATAAGACCTAATCCAGAGCTCATCTGCCATTTTTCCCAGTCAAGTTCATTAACTTTGAGCTAGGTAATCACACCAATATAGATGAAATAGATGTGAAACAGTATATGAATAATAGTTTTCCTCCTGTATTTTATCTGAACCTGAAAACAACAGACAGGGGACCAACTCAGAGTGAGAGGAAACCTTCATAATTCCAACGTTAAAATTTTATTTAAAGGAGAATTCCTTCCATGCATTCACAACATGCTTTTAATGACAATATTTAATATCTAATAATATTAATTCAGTCAACATTTATTTTCAAATATTTTAAATTAAGCTTATTATATTGGTTCCTTATCTATTTCCATTTAGCTGGATACTGCTTGCCAGGCGATGGATCATTTATTTTTTTGATTCGTTTCAGTATTAGATAGCAAATTTTGGCATACATTCAAACACATTTTCTATGGTCAAGTTGACATACTCCTTATAGCAGGGACTCTATTATCAAAGAAATTTGTTTAGCTTTCCACTGTGATTTTTCTCGGAAAAGGTACACACATCCCCAAAGTGTTCTCTGACAATGCAGTTCAAAAATGTGTTTGTGATAGGAAATATTAAACCATATTCATTGCTTATGCAAAATGACATAATACCATTGCTGTTACAAGTCCCCAGGTCTCAGTCCAAGGTGGGGTAGATGTTCATTCACGTGAGCAATATTAAACCAGTATAATGTGGCTGCCTAAAATTCTCTAGTGACTTCAAACCCTGATGATCCTGATGTGTTTAGTAAAGCATTTTGAGCAGGTGATAATAAGTGATAATATTGTGGATAATAAAAATATTTATTAATGTTAGAAACTTTTTCATAAATGTAGAATGCATGATAGAAAGCTTCAGAAAAGTGTTTGTCTATAAAAACATTCCAGCAGAAATATATATTGGAAATTTTTAATATGCAATTATTCCAGTCTAAGGATGACACAAGCATCCATGAAATAGTCTTTGAGCACATTATCCACTTCATCTGATATATATCTAAGGAAGTAAGCATAGAAAGAAATGTTCTCTTTAAATTATACCTACAGAAGATATTTTACATTATGTTTAATATCTTAATACTGTCAGCAAGTGAAAGAATCAATTTATAAAACTCTTGAGTTTTAGAAGATACATATGGTTCAAATAATCACAGCCCTCTTCTGATGAAACACAGACAGTCCAGCTTCTTGAGGACTTGATTTATTAAGGTGTACCACTTACTACATGCTTATTACCACACCAATCTGGGAAGGGTAGAATTCTTCCTACGGAGAGATCTAGTGTTTTGACAGAAAGAGAATCTGGTGCTTTCATTTAAAATGAAGATGCCAAAAGTCAGGGTTTTATGCTATTCAAAATGACTGTTAAATTGAATTTCCTTTGAAAAAGATGGAAAAAAAATGAGCTATCCCATGTGACTTTCAGGGGCATATGCTCTTGGGCAGGATGGCATGTGATTGACAGTATACGTAAGGCTATCTGGAATCAACAACATGATAAAAAACAGAAAGAAAGAGAAAGGAGGCATTGTAACAAAAGCAAAAGGCAGAGGGAAAATTGAGATGGAAGTAACTAAAAAGATGAAAGGAAACTTTCAAGGTATTTTTTTCTACCAAATCAATTACTCACAGCAGATGCAGAGTTTGAGATAATATTCCATAGGTGAGTTTAGAAAGATTTTCTAAACCTCATACACTGAAATAAACTCGTTTTACTGAGCACAGCAACTCTAAACCACAGTGAATGGATTTGTGTAGAAACGAGTACACTGTTACCCCAAAGTCTGTTCTCTTTAATTGAAAGAATAGCTTCTCTGGAAGATTTAGTTCACAGAAAAGAGACAAGTATTCAGCTGCTAAACATGAGTTTCTTCAGAAGACCTACCTAATTTGAGTTATCTAGCACTAACATATCCATGATTTGATCCTGTTTTTCCTGATATGTCCCAAATACTTTTAAATATTAATGAAAATTGAATACATCAAAGGTCTGTTCGTTGGCTTTATTTTAATTATGTTACCTTTTTTATTATGAAACAGATTTTTATGAAAGAATTCAAGCTCTTATATTGTAGGTGGGATATGTCATATTCAGCTTTTGTTTTGTTCAAAGTCAGGTGTTCAGTTTAAGATATTTATCCAGCTGTCTTTTTTTATCAGAACAGGAGAAAGAGGCATTCCCAAATGGCATTTTAGAATTCCTTTATGAAAGAATCTAAACACATATAATCCAAAAGTAGTCATTTCTACACTCCAAATTTTAAGGAAGTCTACTTAGTTTTAGATACATAGTTAAATGTAGATGAATTCCACCCCAAAATGCATTCTATACATAAGCTAAGGTTGTACTTTGTCAATGTTTGCAATTTTAAGCACTCAATAAAGGACAATACATAGAAATAACTGTCTTTAAGAATCTTTGTTGTCTCTACTGTTTCTCCTCCAGTATGCCTAATTATCTGTAAAATGCTGCTTAAGTTAAATGCCTTGAAAGAAAGAGACAGAGAAAATCTTTATTTGAATAACTTGGGACATACTTGAAACCTTTCAGAATCAATAAGGCTTTGCAAATACTAGCAGTCAAAACCAGAGACATGCTTCTACCATTTGACTTTGAGCCAGTAGAATTCAACAGAGTTGATCTGAAGTAGTGTAACCGGAGAATAAAAGTCAATATTAGGCAGCTATTAATGGTCACATAACTGTTATGAATTGTATTACGAACCATTGCATATTATCCTTAAACCTTCACAGATACGTGCACCCATCCTCCCCTTCCTTTTTTTTTTCCGCACTACTCATTTGTTTCTGGCAGATTTTGCAGGGCAGGGGGGAAATCCTAGTGCTTGTTTAGAAGTTTATTGTACATTTGACGTAAACATTATCTTTTCTCATGGTAAATTTGAGCATCCAGCAGAGTCAGACAATAGACTCCATGGAATTTCAGATGTAATTTGTGCTCCTGAACCCTTCAATGCTTTTAGAAAAATACCCACTGGTAATAAAAGCCCTGTCAGACTGTAGAGAAATCTACATGTAGAGGGAAGAAGCAATCTCCCCAAATTACAAGTAACATCTCTATAACCTCATTTGACCTGATGGTAACCATAAAAAGAAAGAAAAGCCCTTCCTCCTACAAAATGAAACATCTTCTCAGTATGACTCTGTCCTGATTCATTTTGCATAGTATGTATAAACACTGTATGGGGTGTTCCTCTGTTAGTCCTTTCTTCACTGTACCGTTAGAGCTTCACCTTCATCTTGATGCTTGGTTTAGCACGGGCACTTAACTTCAGATGTTTTGGGGGTCAACTTGTCTTTTCTTCTTATGGCTGACTTTACAGTAGATAGAACATGAGATAATTTCATTAATAGCCTTTATTTCTCACAAGGGCTACTGATATTTAGAATTCTAGAGATACTATAGAAATGAGGGGTTGATACAGTAGATTCATTTTTGTATACTAGAATGTTGTGCAGAAGCCCATAGTGACCTAAGGATTAGATCATAGGATCATAAAATCATGGAACCGTAGAATGGTTTGGGTTGGAAAGGACCTTTAAAGATCACCTAGTCCAACCTGCCCTGCCATGGGCGGGGACATCTTTCACTAGACAAGGTTGTTCAAGGCCCTGACCAACCTGACCTTGAACACTCCCAGTGATGGGGCATCCACAGCTTCTCTGGGCAACATATTCCAGTGTCTCACCACCCTCATCATAAAAAATTTCTTCCTTATATCTAGTGTGAATATACTCTCTTTCAGTTTAAAAAGATTACTCCTTGTCATATCACTACAGACTGGTAAAAAGTCTTTCTCCATCTGTTTTATAAGCCCACTTTATATATTGAAAGGCCGCAACAAGGTCTCCCCAGAGACTTCTCCAGGCTGAACAACCCCAACTCTCTCAGTCTTTCTTTATGAGAGAGATGTGTTCCAGCCCTCTGGTCATTTTCATGGCCCTCCTCTAAAGTCGCTCTAAGAGGTCCACGTCTTTCTTGTGCTGGGGACTCCAGAGCTGGATGCAGTGCTCCAGATGGGGTCTCATGAGAGTGGAGTAGAGGGGCAGAATCGCCTCCCTTGACTTGCTGGCCACACTTGTGATGCAGCCCAGGATACAACTGGCTTTCTGGGCTGCAAGTGTACATTGCTGGCTCACATCTAATTTCTCACCCACCAATATCCCCAAATCCTTCTCCATAGGGCTGCTCTCAATCCATTCATCCCCCAATCTGTACTGATATTGGGAATTGCCCCGACCCAGGTGCAGGACCTTGCACTTGGCTTTGTTGGACTTCATGAGGTTCGTATGGGCCCACTCCTCCAACCTATCAATGTGCCTCATGATGTCATCCCTTCCCTCAAGTGTACCAGCTTCACCACTCAGCTTGGTGTCATTCACCAAACTTGCTGAGGGTGCACTCAATCCCACTGTCTATGTTGTTGATGAAGATATTAAATAGTATTGTTTCCAGTACAGACCCTTGAGGGATACCACTCACTACTAGGTTATATACTGCTCAGCACTGCAAAAATATGCAGCCCTGGACAATCCTTTTCTCTAGGAATTTGCAATCTAACTGGAAGACACAACCAAATAAGAAAGAATGTCCATTATGAAGTTGGAGAAAATGAGAAAATAATAATTTCGGTTTTCACCAAATTCTCCAGGGTTTGGATTTAGCCCTACATGGTTTGCAAAGATCATTTGGGAAGTCTGTATGTAACCGTTGGACACTTCCTATTTTGAATGTAAGTACAATGGCTTACGTTCACAAGGCTGCTATCCTGTGATGAGAATTTGTCCTCAGAAAAAAGGGAACAGAGCACACACGAGGTATTAGAAGTGGGAGGGAACATTTTTCTGCCATGGAAAGAATTTTTAAATGCTTTCAAAAATGTTTCCATCCCAAACTGGAATAAAATCTTCAAATACAGACATTTTCAAACATTGAAAAAGGTTGCTATGTTCACATTGATGTGATGGAACTATTTTGATACTTTTGCATATTTTATTTTGATTAAAGCAGTGTCACCTTTTTATTATAAGTCAACTCACATTTCAAAATATAATGTTCTTTGAATGAAATAGAAATCTTAATTTAAAACGTGTAGATATCCTTTTTTTCTGCCAAAATACTAATCGATGAAAACATTCAATTTCCATGATTTCATAATGTTTCTTAGAGGGAAAAAAAATAAACCAAACCAAAACCAGGATCCATATAGCCAGCAAAGAACTTCTGCATACTTTTAAAGCACCTACTGTTATTCCTTCTAAAAATTTTTAATATTTAATAAAATTTAGCTACCTCTAAAACAAAAAGAGTTTTTGAAAAAGTGTTTCATTAGTTTAACTGCTATGGATTTTTCACAGTAGTTTGTAGAAATGCAAAGACGTAGAGAAGAAAAGACACATAGAAGACAACATTCAGAAACCTTTTACAGGATTACAAGACAATTTCTAAATATTGACTTTGAGATATGAAGATTACTTTCAAAATTAGCTTCAATATAAATATGAAAAATTTGAAGATATTATATTAGAACTATATATCCCAAGTACCAAATTACTGAATCTGACAGCAATGCTTTTGTTTACAATACAATAGAAACAGAAATTTATATTCTGCACATTATTTATGAGCATGGGACTATCTGAGGACATGTTAGTTTTGTAATACATACTGCATATTGCTCCAGTTTTTATCCATCAGGATACAATTGTCCATTCCTGATACTATGGAAAATATGTAAAAAGAACATCATGAACTGTATGTAATAGCTTGTCACAGAATAATATATTTATCAAGCTGTCACAAGTAAGTACTCTTAGGAATGAATAGGTCCTAAACATATATTATTTAACTGAAAGCTCTTTAATTGTTTATATTATATTTCATTAATACATTATAGGAAAAAGTTACACTTAAGTAGTTCTGCCACTTACTATACAAGCTTAACTGAAGTTCAAGGGAATTTTCTCTCTTTAAGAATTAAAGAATTGGGAATATTTTATTCTATTCTGACCCTTGTAGGATTTTATCAAATAGTGTCTGGTCTGAAGGCAGTGAGACAACTTTCTTTATAGAGAAAAATAAAAAGGAGGAAAAGCATTGGAAAATGCTCATTTGTGTAGATGTAAATGCAATATATGTCGTTTATTTATGTCAGCTTTATTCACAGAAATAAGTATCATCTATATAAACAGTTTCTGATTTTAACAGGCTCTTTTGCAGAGGGTTATATTTCTCAATCTAAGATTTTGTACCAGAGTTATGTACCAGTGGATGGCTGGCACTAAGAGACCACATGGGTCTGATGTGTGTTGCATTTGTATCACAAGAAAACCAAAAGAAAATGCTCTTCATTTCATCTTTTGTAATCTTGTACACTGTTCAAGTTGAGTGTAAGCTAAGTATAAAACATTCTCTCCCCACTTTCCACTGTTGGAAGCAATGGAAAATAAAGTAGTTAAAACACAGCACAATTGTGTATAATTGCTTTTGAAAGAAAAAAAGGAAAACAGGAAAGAGAGAAAACTGCAAATACTGCAAGGACAATACAAGGAATTGTGTTGGGTCATTTAACAGTAAGGATACAAATAATGTGAAAGTCAGAAGTATTAGCTTCAGAATAATCTGCAAAGGCAAGCACCAGAACTGCTATTAGATGAGCCAATTAAAAAAAGATAGGAGGAAGCATTTGGCAATCTACTCTAGTTAACAGCCATGACTAGTTGGAAAAGGATTAGCTATCTTCCAGGGTATTTCCCCATCTTCATTTTCCATGATACAATTTACACTAAAGAACAGAGTTTTCTATACTCACAGGATATTGATACCAGGTCATTAGTTAGAGGTGTCACCTTTCCAAGTAAAACATTTCTGTGTAACAGTAAGATAAAAAAGAATATTTACATCCATCTCCTTGGGAGTACAAGCATCTGAGGAAAACATTCGGTGACCCATAGAATGTGTGTTTGTGTGCATGTATATATGTATGTTTATATGTATATATAAAACATTATTTCACACAAAGGCCTCTTTTTATAGGCAAGGCTGCTTGCCATCTCAAACTATGCTAATGAAACTGGTGTCAGCAAATTAATAATAAATGTACAAATATGATAACTATAAGGAGGATCTATATTTTCAAAAGATTACGGATCAAATGTAAATTTGATGAAAGCAAGCAAGTTTTTTTCCTGTTGCAACTTATTTCTTTTTTTTTTTCCTTTTGAAACTAGTCTCAGTGACACCATTACAGAAAATAAAGATCATCTCTAAAAATTGTCACAGGGCTAATTTATATTTACACATTTTCTATGCAAGTCTAGCCCTGTGCCACTATTAATGCCATTTGGCAATAACTATTTTCTCTGTGGTTATCAGGTTTTTTTGTCCATGGCCATCATCATTATCTGAATAGCTTTAAAAAATGCTAAATAGCTATTGAAAACAATTACTTTTTCTTCCCTATAGAATTTAGCATTTTGCTAATTCATAGCTCCGTTGGTCGGTGTCTCTGTATCAACTATTAAATTATTTCAAAGAGCCTAAATTTTTGGAATTTGCACTGCTTGCTTTCTTGCTCTTTTTAGAAGGGTTATAAAGATCAGAAGGCAGGTCCTTTAGAAGGATTTATGTTCACTGTGTATCTGTTGGTGGGTTACTATGATAAGGGTTCACATGTGCTGTTATAGTAAGGCAGCGATACAGATGCTGACTGTACTGAAATCTAGAAGCCGTGCCGTTCGCATAGGTGCCTTGACATTGTCAAGGCGGCTGTGGCTTCCACTAAGTCCAGCTACCCCTGTTCTTGCATTTATGCCAAAAATATAAGCATCAGCCCTTTAACACAAATTATGCGTCTTGAAAAAACATCCTGTGCTTCAAGTAAGTTGTACTGAAGACATGTAAGGAATCCCTTCATGTTAAATATTTACTCGACCTCCTTTTTACATTCTTATGTAAAAAAGCTTTAAATGAAAAAACAAGTGGAGTAAGTCTCCAGAATATTACTGTAAACATTCAGAAGTTTCATTACACAAGAGTTCTAGGAAATTTGGATTCATTTATGCTTAATCACCTTCATCTGTCTTCCAATACCACCCAATTTGGGCTTTCAGTCACAGAACTCAACACACAACTCTAAACACTAAATTTCACATCAAGCTGCAAACTCTATGCAGGTACTGGCATTTTTTCTTGAGTTCTAATGAGCCTTTTGGGGGAAAAAAGGAATAGAAATATATGTGGTTAGAGCGTAGTGTAAGAAATCCTGAAATGGATGGATTTGACATAGATAGGGATTCAATTTCAAATGTGCCATTCAGCCTTAGTGTCTCCAGGAGAAACATCATAGCAGCAAAAGAAGATGGCATGAAAATTGTACAAAAGATAGTAGTATAAATTGCAAGTAGTTTTGCACTGCTGAAACATATTCTGAGGGCCAGCTATGTAGGGGCGAAACTCATTTCAGTTAGACTATTTCCACTGGCATAAATGAAGTTTCACTCACTTATACCTATGTGGAATCTGGCCCTTGATGCACTACATTTCTGTTTCTGATTTATTTATACATTCTGCTAATCTAAATTACAGAAAGCATTTTCCTGTGTTAGGAACAAGAACATATGATGCCTACTATTAAAATCCAAAATAAGTGTGATTTACCAAACTATTTTAAGATAAATTAAAAAATGCACATCCAAACCTACCAGTAATGTTTGTAGCCCTTTCTTTTATGACTGCAATGATCTCTAAGGACATTGAGCTATCAGTATAACTTGCAGTTCAGATGGTACGGATTCATGTGTTTAGACTAAAGATTGCAGGTTCAGTCTCCACAGTATTTGGCCTCTCCTTACACATTAATCATGTGTAATAAGTGGCAGAAGCCTTCAGAACGTATTAACACAGGTGGACGTTTGGTGCTTATTTGTAGCCCTGTTGAATAAGCATGCTTCAGGCTGTTTGTATAGGTCCAGTAGCAGGGTTAGAACTTGGGAGTGATAAGGTTACCTAAACCATAGCACAACTAAAGAAAGTCAAGCCACCCAAGAAAATCAAGGTTGATTTCTACATGTCACATTTAAAAACTAAATATGTACTTTGCCTGAGGAATGCATTTGAAACAGCAAAGTCTGGTAGGAAAGAATGTTTTAAGAGCACTATTTCAGCAGGGACATTTCTACTGGGAATAAATAAACTGCTGAACGTGCCTCATTTTTTAATGCCCCACAGATGTAAACTGTACTTGATTCTATTGTCTATAATTTAATTTAATGCTTGGAATGTTGCAGTAATATACAGTAACTGATATGCCCTTTGATTGAGAAATAGCCAGCCCAAAAAAGTTTATAATTTTTCCTGCACTATAGAGCCTTTTTATTGTAAAGAAAAGATTAGTTTTAGCATGAATTTCTATTATTCAATCTTTATTAGAAATGACATACAGAACTAAGAGAAAGACAATGCCTGCTTTATGTCTTTTCTTATTAATTGGAAAGCTTTTCTGTTGTAGATGTATGGGATTTTTCTTTGTATCGTTAATTGTGAACAATGTCTTGCAAATTTAAATAATGGTTCGATAGAAGCATTAGTTGAATAGCACCATCAGCAGTACAGTGAAATCCTTTTTCTGCAATGATAGAATTGTTTTTTACCTATCCTTATCCTCACTCCTGTTAAATGCTTCTAATTCCTTGAGGAAGCAGGGACTTAGCATTCAGTACAAGAAAGATGCAAAGGAGTGCAGTAATATTCAAAAATACTTTTCATTTTGAAGTATTTCTAGTCAGAGAATTAACTTAAATATTTATATGAATGCATAGCACTACGTAGTGACTCATGGTGTAATAGAATTTTAATGGTTTGCTCCATGTTGTTTCAATACATTTCTAAGACATATGGATTAGAAAAATAAGATATTTTGATGTGTCAATACTTTGGTTTCTTTTCAAATCAGAATATTTCTGTTGTTTTGCAGCTGTTCCTCAGACAACCAGCCAGATATAGGATATCTATGTTTTCATTTTTAGAAGGAACTAATGGAATATTTTACTAATATTTACTAATGCAAAAATTGCTCAGATAAACAAAAAACATATTTAACCTTTTTTTTTTTAACTGGTTATATCTCCCATTTTTCTGTAGCCAGAGACTAGTGACAATCTGTTAAGTGGCCTGAAGGCTGTCTTACTTTTTCCATAAATCTAGACCTTCCTAATCTTATGAACTTTATGTTAGAAGAGTCTTTTGTGTTGTTGTACTCACATAGACTAAAATTGCCAACACAGGTGCAATATATTGCTTATACTCAATTTATAACCTGTTTTACAACATTGTCAGCTTCCATCATTTTAATGTGACTGTTGCAGTACTGACTTTTCTGAAAGTCTTTACAACTGGAGTGTTGAGTGTATGTGAGAAGCTAATGTTTTTAAACTGCAAGTTTCTCTTCTGATTGTGGGGAAGATGCAGAACGTGTGACAGAACCATGGAGACCTTGAAGCCAGAAGAAAATAAAAGATAAACAATCCAATTTAATTTAATTTCATTTTCAAAATACTTTCAAGTCAATGCTTCTGATTTTTAAGCTGACTCCATGATTTGACATATACAGTTGACTACTTAGGTTGGGCAGTGCTTAGTTAGACAGTATATTACCTTTTGTTCCTTTCATAAATTAATTTTGACATAAGCAACTGACCTAAAGTTACGCTAGTTACGTGCAAAGTCTGTTTCTGACAGAAACAAAACTCACACAGAAGAGACTGGAGGCATCTGGAAGCTTGTTGATGACTAGCAAACCTCAATCTAACAAAATTTTTGAACTGTTGAAAGAAAGTACATTTTTTGATTCTTTCCGTCATTGGTAACAAGAGTGAAAACTGAGATTTGTTTTTTTGTTTTATTTGTCACTTTTTAAAATGGTGAATAGTGGACAACAGATCTATGCGCTTCACATGGTTTTTGTGCTTTGTGCGACAAAGTAGCTACTAGGAAATCAATGTCAAACTCAGGGATTTTTAAGTATCAGTTTAATGCTATTTAATATATTATAAACAAGGAAAGATGATGGTACTAGACTGCTTATTTATTTACTCATGCATACGAATCAATAGAAATAGAATATTAATCATTCATTAACTTCATAAAATCTACTTCCTTCTTCTGAAGAAGTGGATATTGTTGAAGGCTCAATCCCTTGCTACTGAGGATACATTCTGAATACAAATATTTACATTCCTTGGAGGATATTCTTCTCCACAGAAGCTAGAAGCACTTAGCTTTGGCTTTATGCCTAACTACACACCTTTAATGTGCGACTATCTGAAAACTCTTGGACACTGTATTGTACCTAAAGGTTAAGCGTGGCATGTTAAGGAGAGACCAATTGCAATTAAAAAGGCAATAATGGCATTAAAATATGCACTGCCATAGCTTCAGTAAGGTCTCTTGTCTGTTACTGTCAATAGGAGCTTATTAGCGTTTGCTTAATTATGTGTGCACAGGGAATGATATAGTTGCTAATGGTGTGGACAGTAGCACCTGAGCTGCATTTCAGAGTAAGAAAAAACCCAGCATTTTAAAACCGATCTTCACATTTTGGCACTTCACTCTATCCATGGCGGACGGTAGCGGGTTTTACTTTCAGAGCTGCTGAGAATATCCAGTTTTCTGCTGACTTACATGAGGAAAAAGCACGGGGAAAAAAGAGATATTTGGTAATGCCTAATTTAAGATATATTAAGTAGCTGAAATATGTTAAATGAACACGAGCAGCACTGCCCAGAAAATCAATTAATTATATGGCAACAACAGGGTTGCTGTGCTAGATAATTACACAACTTTACACGGTGCTCAGCACATGTGAATCTGCCATTTAGACTTGGTGAGCTAACAAACTCTGAAAAGTATTCCAGCTTATTTAAAAGTCTACCTTGAAACTGGAAGCTGATCTACGGTTGGCAGTTTGCTTGCCAGGTATTTTATTCACTTACAAGTTCAAAAGAAATAAGCCTCTGAGCTTCAAGGCAGGGAGAGGGAAGTTGCCTTTGAAAAAGCAAGGGGAATAAGGCAAGAAGAAGATGACTGAGACTAAAACTTTTTATGTCTTGAAAAGAACATGCACTGACTACTGGGAAAGCATCAATTATTAGTGCTGTGAGCAGTAATTACTATTACTAACAAGAATCCTCACTTATAGATATGATGGCACATGTTTTAAGACAGATCCAGTGGCAGATTTTTAATGAGCTCACTTCATAGTTACAAATACTGCGTTGCTCCCCCACAGAAGTGGGGGGAATGCAGAAGTGTTTAATGTCTTTTCTCACAAAATTTAAAACTAATAGTTAATTTGCTTACTGTTTCTGTAAAGATCTCTTCTTTCCCTCTGAACTAGTTAGTGAGCCACATATTAATTTTTTCAGTTCAGTTTTGTAACAGATTTTGAAAAATTCTTAGCCCTTTTTCTTTTATTATATGGATGTAGCCCACTGCACACCATGCAGCAGCTTCTCTTTGGTCTTCCATGTGTGCTAACACCAGAGATAGTTGTTAGCATGCAAAGAACATAACTTGCAATGCTGGTGCTGATGCATCTGGGATAGGAGCAGAGTCAAAGGTTCAAGAAGCCCCGGTGAGAGCTTCGGAGATGGCCACAGGTTTTTACTGATTCTTTTGCCTCTTCTGCACTTCTCTGTGAGCATTTTCTTCTGTGAGATTATCCACAATCGGAATGAAGAAGTAAAATAATGGTTTAAAGATGACCATTTGGCTTCTGCATAAGTGGATACTCTCGTTTATTGTAGTTTAACTCACTTCTTTTCACTCTTTATTGCTTCCAGGCATGTACTCAAGCCATATTATCTGTCACTGAACACTGAAGTTGTTTGTCAAACACAAGTATAGGATTCCAGCACTGCTGAGGCTTGTTTTTATTTATTTTTTCCCTGCACGAACACCATTAGCACATGTGTTGCAACTGAAATTCAAATTGTTTTCATTACATGTGAAATGGAAAATAGACTAGCAATGGCTGTTTCTGTTCAAATACTTTGTTAACATGACACTCCATAGAAGATGTAGAATGAAAAATAGTTTTGCCAAGAGAGATGAAAACTGTATGGTGGAGAAACCAAATATTACGGCGGCAGTTTAGTGGAAACGCTCCCTGGAAAGCCAAGGCTTTTTGGTGGGTAAGTGACAAAAAAGGTGACTATCTGGGAGGATGATTAATTCCCTTTTGTATATAAATGCTGTAAGAAAAATTCTCAAAACAAGCAACTAGCTCCAAATGTAGAGTATGAGATACTATGAGTGCAAAGATTAATCAAACTGGGCTATATCCCATTAATCTTATATCTCAAAATGGCATAAAAAGAGCTTTACTTTTATACCTTTTTTATGCACTGTTGATGGACTTCATGCATTTTTGTGAAGTAGCCAAAATGTCAGCTTGAGAAATGTTTTCACGTGATCAAAAAGCTCAAAATGGTGTTATTTCTGTTGCATGCTGATTAATGCAGGAAACTATAGCATAATAAATTGCAGTCTGGAATCAAAGATGACTTTATTCATCTTAGCAAAAAAAGTTAAGATATTTAACAAAAATTTATGGAGGAAAATCACTCTGAATCATGTTTTCTCTATTCTGCATTCCATTCAGTTATGAAACGTAGATGAACAAAGAGATAATTTTCAGAGACTGGATTAAAATTCATTTGTCCTAAAAAGTGAACATAGTGAACAACTCTGTATTAGCAGTCTAACAGAAAAAAACTAATGAATTGTATTTGGTACTTGTCATCATTATCTAAATTGCATTTAGCCACTCTTATTCTCAAATAACAAAATAACAAATAACAACAATATCAAAGAGCTGTATCTGATGCAATTACAACACAACCTGTATAGCTGTGAAACTACAGCCACCTCTTCTGTTTGAGAAGTATTAATGCTGTAATAAGCCCTGCTAGCGTGAAAGACCATGGTCTCCTTGGCTGCATAACTATTACTAAATAAAACCATTTTATAGCTCAGAGGCCACATGGCATACATCCATAAAGCTAAACTGTTCCACTGTCTTCATCTCCAAGCAACATAACGTCATCCAACCCCCCTATGTAGAAAGGTCCTTGTTGTCCTGTCTCCTGAACCATGCCCAAATATTATTTGGAAGAGTGCTAGGTTTCACAGTTGCCAAGAAGAACATAAAAAATTTAAATACTAGGGATAATCACAGGTCAGTGCTTCAGTGGGTGCTTGTGCTCTGGATTTGCTTCTAAAAATTATATGTAATCTTTACGAAGTCTATCCCTGCTAGGTTGGTTTTAATTTGGATAATTACTTATTTTATTGCATGTCTATTCTATTCCAGAACAGAATAATTATTATTTAACTGATATATTACAGCAGAGGTGAGAGACGTAAGTGAGAGGAGTTTCTGTTGTCCTAAGCATCTCACATGTGCAATAAAGGGCCCAGTTCTTTGCCTTTGAGTTTGAAGAAATAGTAGGGAAACACTCACTTGCTGTATCATAGCCAAGGGGCAATAATGAGCACAAGTAATGTTATCGCAGTAATGTTAACGAGCAGTGGTTACTTCAGTTACCATCAACAACAGTTTAAGAAAAGCATATCTGTAATCTGTTAATTAAAATCTAGTTAGAAGCTGCTTTGACATACTTAGGCTGACCACATAGCTCAATAATAATAATCTTGTTTAATCTAGGAAGCACTTGAGTATGGAATGCAAAATTAAGAAATGTTATTTATTTTAATTAATCCAAATCTTATTCTGAGGGCATGTCCAGTCCCTAAGAAATCTGTATCATGGGAAAGGTTCTAGGATATAACAAAACAAGCTAGTTCACAGTGACAATATATGAAATAATTGCTTCAAATCATGGAAATTGTAATTACATTGAAGATAGTGAAGTAATATAGGTCACTTTTACCCAGCATGGTCTCCTCATGAGATAAATACATGTTCTACAGTAGGTATATATTCATAAAGCATATGATATTGTGCATAGGTACAAACTCTGGTCCTTAGGGAAAACAATAGAGTTGCATGAAAAATATGTTATTTTTTATAAGTAACTTAGCAACTGTGACTTGTTCTAGAGCCAAGAACAGAATCTAGAAGTTGTAGTCAGAATTTTGCTTCAATGTTTTTTCCTTCTGTCATCAGTGCCCCCCACATTCAGAACTGCTAGCATTAGGTCCCGATGTGTGGATTCCTGCTTGGAGCAGAGCTTCAGATACACTACTCAGCATATTGAAAGGATGTGTTTTTTGGGCAGCGGAGGGAGCTGTATACTATGTCTCCTTAAGGAGTAATCTGCAAATGATTGCTGTTATTATGAATGCAATATTTAGAATTTCAAGCTTTTCCCTTTTTTGTGTATATTAATATAATCTATATTATAAACCATAATAGTGTACCTCTGCCAACTTCTTACTCAACTAAAGCATGAAAGAGTTTCATTTTCATATGTCTCTGCTAACCTCTGCCTTCTCACTTCAACTATGTGATAAATCACCATCTTATTTGCCAAAGCCAACTTTTCTCATTTAAGAAATGAATAATAAGCTTGAGTGTGCTGCAGAATCAACCGTGCCATGCCAATATATCCTCACTCACTTTTTGCTGTAGGCGTAGTGCTACATTTTCCACTCTATAATGTAGACATGCTGAAGTACATAATCCAAAATTAAACAATCTAAACTACAATACCACATCAAAGTAACACAAAGGAATTAATTAGCCCCGCAAGAGGATTACAGATATGTTTTCCACTGCCTCAAGTCCATTTAGCGAATTGTTCTGAAACATTTTTCTGATCCTAAAAAGAGAATGCAAGATTAGCTTTAAGTGAAATCATTTGCTTAGATTGACTGGCATTTTTCTACTGACCCTGGCAAAATCTGATGCTTCAGGAACTATGAATAACTCTAATACTGACCAGGTGACATAGGATATATGTTGCCCCAGAGTCTTCTAGTATATAATACACATCTAGAAGCATGAAAATGGATTGCTACTATCATTAATAAATAAGTACTAATGTCAATAGCATTAATAGCTCATAGCTAATTCTATTAGTACCTTCAGTTGTATACGTAAAACATTCAGTCCTGTAGATTGCTGAAAGCACATATAACTTTTAATGTGCTCTACCTTATGATGTGGATATAATTTTAAACAATATTGTATGTTTGTCTTCATATTTGCTTACCAATAGTATTTGAGAATATAAAATCTTTCCCAACTCTCTGTTAAGTGTTACATTTAATTAGGTCCTTGATAACTAGATCACATTTAAATACATTCAGATAAGAGTAGGACAAATAAAAAGCCATAGTAATTAATCGTAAGTAAGAATAAGATGACATTATTAATCTGGGCTAAATATCAGCTCCAAGATATTAATGTCTTCAATATTTTTAACTATTAGTAAAACACAAATATTCCCACTGCACACTTCCAGCAGCTGAAGTTTGAATACTCCTCTTCAAGAAAATATTTGCCTTTTTCTCAGTATACTAGTGTTGTGAAAAATGTGTCACTAGAACAAAATTTTCATTAGCAGTATCAAAGCATGAACCATAAAATTATTCAAACACCAACAATATAAAACCTTAAACAATGAATTTATGAAACCATTTAAATTAATAAAGCATCGTGTTTATATTGTGTAATATAGTTTTATTACGTTTATTACGTGTAACACGGTTTTAGTTGAAAAACACAGAGCATGGTAAGATTTTTCAGAATTGTTTAGAAATTGAGAGCCTACTAAAGTTTTCAAAAGTACCCATACAAATTAGGCAACCAAGTCCCATTATTTCCAATCTGGCTAGGTTGGAAAATCATTTTGATCCATTTCCAGGCTAAATTCCTTTGAAAATATGACTAGGTGTGATGTAAAACTCTCTGTCACTAACCTCTGGGCATGTTTCTTGTTTTTACAAGAAGCTCCAATCTAAGGGCTTAAGCACATATCCAAATTTCTTTTTTCAAATATTTTTTTCTTTTTTCTTTGTACAAGATAAATACAAATATTTGTATGGTACAGACATGTTAATGTAGCATTTACTTTATTTCTAAATGCAGAATTTAAAAATTCATATTTTTTTCATTGTTCAGCAGTCTTGGATTAGAACTTTCTAAAGATAGTAAGTATAATTTGACAAATAAAAATGTCTGCATATGTTGCAACAGTCCCATCTCCTCATCACTGAAGGCTGTTAGAAGGGTGAAAAACTCTTATACCTCTCAGAGAAAGGTACGAATATTCTAGAAACCTTAAACTGATGTTTCATTTACTTTAATATATTTGAAGACCATTTTCCCAGGAGAAAAATGTAAATTAAATTCGTTACAAAAATACAATATTAAGAATGTAAATAATATAGTATTCTGAAGAGATCTGTTGTTTACCTTTTATCATCTTCACCTGCCCTTCATTGTATTACATTTTGTAACCTTGCTTGAAGTACAAAGGAAAAAAAAAAAGAAATACTGGTCTAAGGTTGCTATATGTAATCCTTTACTTTACACTAACATTTCCCCTTGAGAATGAATTCATGCCATTCTATAAAGCAGAAGAGAAAATGTAGATATTTAGGAAAGTGTATTTTATGACACTTAAAACTTAGTACACTTAAAACTGGGTAAATTATACAAAAGAAGTCTCTCTAGAGGCCAAAGACACTAAATACAAAGCCATAGAGTACAAACAAACAAACAAAAAAGAAAAAGAATATAAAGAATCTCTCTCATCTGCCACTCATGAGTGCACAGTAACTCACAGACTAGATAAACATATAAATGGACTCCCTGCTGTTTATACCTAACCATTGTTTACATGGAAATATTTTCTATCAGCATAAATGTGGCTATATTCCATTCTGGTCACATTTTAGTGGCATGTTCATTCTGTTTCATTTATAAGACCTCCTGATGTCATACAGAAAACTCTGAAACAAAGTCTATTTAGGGAAAACACTGTTGTAATAGAATATATTTGTTGTTTCACTTTTGTCCTTGACTTATTCCTGGATACATTTGTACAAAACTAATTTGTCCCCCAAAGTTCATTTTCATTTACTGCTTATGATTTTTAGCTGAGGTCATATTTCTAAATTTGCAATTTTGTAGCTGCTTACTACTGTCTTGCTACTACACAACTCAAGCAGGATTTTTCTATGGCATGAGCTGTGATGAGTGGGAGATCATCTATGCGGAAGGAAAGGAGAGGGCACTGCGCCATGCGTTGGCACTGTGCACCCTGAGCCATGTGCATCACCAACCTGAGACTTCTTTCAGATCATGCTGCTTTAGTTTTTTCCCTGAGTAAAAGTCAGTAACTCTGGCTCCTGACCTGCAGCAGGGATACCATGTGTTCACAGAACTCTGCTGTGGGTTCTGGCACTGCAAGTAGGGAGCTGGAGAAGTTTTACAGAGCTGCACAAAATTTCTACCTTCTCATTTGGAGTCCCAGTCCATGAGCTCAGCCCTGGTAGGTAATAATGAAGCTTGTCCTAAGGCTTGATACAGGAAGTATCGCTCAGCATCCTCACTTACCCATGCCTTGTATAATAGTATTTCCCAATTCGATTGGAAATACTTTGCTTAATAGATTTTAGGAGCCCCTTTTTCTTTTTAAGGCCAGTTCCACTGTCTAGCTGATAATCTCTCTGGGATCAGCCCTTAGATTTCTGTTTTCTCCTTCCCTGTGGGTTCCAAAAATCTTGGCTGCAGCTTTTAACAGAGTCATTTGTTATGGACCTTTATGTTCACCACCGAGCATTCGGTACTACTACAATTTCATTCAATTTATTTCAGTCTAACCCCTTTTTCTTAAGGTCATCTATTTTGTGCATTATATGCTAATTTCATTAGCACACTCCTTGTTTTTATGCCAAGCCATTAATGAGTCTATTAAATAAGATGCATTGTGTGAATAACCCTTCTGGAATTAAAAAAAAGGTCCTTCTTCAAGCCCAGTTACTCTCCTTTCTTTATTTATTTTATAAGGTGTGTGCTAATACCCATCCAACCCTAACTCTTTAGCTGACTAATAGCATCTCATAGCACTATATTAAATATTTTACTGAAGTCTAGACACATTTGCTCTACTACATTTCATCTGTCTGAAGAAATGAATCATCTATCAAATAACAATAAATTAGTACAAGTAAGTGCATTTATCTTTGATGAAGCTGTCTTCAGTGTTATCTTGCTGTCGATTTAATTCCATGTTTTAAGGACTGTTTTTTTCCTTTAAGTTGAAGAGACACTCCACCTAAATTTAGCAAAACAGAATGTAGGCATCTAGTGTAAAGTAGCCTTTTAGGTTCCAAATAATCAGTAGGAAGACATAAGCATATGTGAAGAGTAAATCACTTCATACATAGGTACCTATATATATATACACAGACAAATTTGGAACTGAGATACCTATTTTCTCTCTTGAATGAACTGGGAGCCATCCAGATAACTGGATAAGCCTATAGCTTGAGTTGAAGAAGGTTGTGTCCTTCTGACCTGAGGTTATCAAACTCATGGGGTTTTTTTTCCTAAATCAAATAGAGACACTTCCCTTGTATATATCTATTGTTATTAATTATCTTTTATTCCCATATTTGATATTACTACCCTTACTGAAAGCAAATTTTCATATAGCTTTGGGTTATACTTACATCATCTCTAAGTTCTGCCCAGTCCTTATTGAACAGTGATCTAATTGCCATCTCCTTTATGTTCTTTCTTTCAGACACCTAAAGATCTTACAGCTGCAGCCACTGTGAAGGCTAAGCTTCCTAGATGTTTTAAAAAAATGTGTATTATATAAGCATATTGAATGTGGCATCAGGAAATAAAAAAGAAAAAACAGATTTTATTCTGCTTTGATGGAGACAGACTAGGCATATTAAAGAAAAAAGCCCCTACTGACTTTAATGGGCATAACTTAATGGACCTTAAGAAAAAAAGCATTGATGCAGCCAGCAGACATATATTCTATGTTTTTGCTCAAAGCATGTCTGGGAAAGCATGTCTCCCAGTTCCAGCCTCCCAGCCTCCCATTGGGTACAATGGAAGTACTTGACTAAGAACAGTAGCTGAACAGACAGCTTTTTCATTTCACAGGCTTTTGCTGCTGCATTTTAACATGCTCGCTACAGATATTTTTTTCTGAAAGCCAGTTGAGGGTGCCAATTCTAAGGATACTACTCTGAAAATAACAGAAAAAAAATCCGCTTCTGTACGTATAAACATAACTATATCCTTATGTCAATGTTATTTCTTGTGCTTTTTGATATCAAATTGGACAGCAGTGACACAAAGCCTGTAATATGAAGTAAAATGAATTCCAGATGGATTGCCTCAGTTTGTTATTTCAGTAGCATTCAGAACAATTTTAATTTATTTTTACTAAAAATTGTAGCTTACAAAGATGCCTTTGATGGTGTAGCTCAAGGGTGTAAATACATAATATATACTTGTGCTTTAAAATGGAGACCACAAAGTCCTTAAATGTCAGTAACAGTGACAGCTAGTCAGATGCTCCAGCATATGAGATTTGGAACCTTTAGCAGTGGTCTTCATCAAAACTGTTCTAATAATTTTAGAATTTTATTATTTTTATTTATATATAAAATGAGAACACATATCTAAAATTCAGCTCTTAACTTTCCTTATTTTGATTAAAACATTATTGTCTATCATTAACCGTTCATTAGGAGACTTCAGTGAAATCAGTGAGAACTTCTTTCATGATTAGGGTGCAATTCAGTTGGCTTAAAAAGGTATGTCAGTGAAGATGGAGAGGGCTTGCGCAGCCAAATGAGCAAATGTGCATTTGACTCTCACCTAACAGTTCATTATTTTGGAGGGAAGACTCTAAGGTTCTGGTTCCTGCTTCTCTGGACAATTTTGACTTTTTTAATCCAAAGGGTGCACATACCTTTCAAGGTATGAAGTATAGGATCCAATGACATTTCTTGATTAATTGAATACACTAATCACTGGTTTATTGTTTGGAATTTGAAGGCCAACGTATGCATGGTTGAGACAGACTGGATCACATTCTAAAAGGTGAGAAGAAACAACTGGAGTGGCTAAACATAATTGTTGTCTTGCTACGTCCACTGTGATTTCTTTTTCATCAGAAGAGAAGACAATGAAGATAGGTTGAATATGGATTGAATTGGGTTGTTTTTAAAGATTAGAAACTATGCATTATTTCACATATGACCTCCTATAACAGAAGACTGGTTGTTTAATGATAAAACCCAACAATTCAGTTACTAGGAAAAATCAAGTGTTTTAGGTTAAACATGGCATATTTAACTGGCTGAACATTGTCATACTCGGCACTAATTTTGGATTGAATTTCCAAGCAACCTCAAGGGGAAAAAAAGAGAAGCAATTTTTTCTGACTGCTTCTCTTCAATAGCCTGAATATAGGAGACCAATTCAGTCTTCCAGATCCTGGATGTTCTATCATTTCCTTTGTACCCTCCTCAATAATTTTTGAACCGTGTGGATTCAGAGTTGTTCCACCCAAAGAAAGAACTTATCAGAGGCACCCAAGCTACATACCCAGTAACTAAACTCTCTAATAGTTAATGGAGAGAAATATGCCCCTCCAAAGAGTAATTTAGCCTACTTAAGATCAGCATTGTCCTCTGGAAAGGCCCATCCTTTACCACTGACTGCATGAGCGGCTGGTAAATCCATAATATTAATTTAAGCATTACAGGTGCCTGAATTTAGATAAGATGAACATATGCTCTGACTCCTATAATGAATGTAGTGACACAGATGTGGTTCTGATGTTATATGAGATGTTGCTTCCATGCTGTTTGGTCTACAAATATCTTGTGTTATTGGTGGAGAATGTGCTACTTTGATAGTCTTTGAGCTGGGAAAGTTATTTTCAGTCACAATGCCAGTACATTATGTATGGTGGCAGTATGTGTAGTGGGTAGTGGCAGTAAATATTTTCCTGCCTTTGCTAGTTATTTGTCTTAGCTCTGAACTGCAGAGAACCACCCACTCAGCTGCAAGAATAGTTCAGTCCCTATGCCATTCAGTCTTCACTGCAGACTCTGGGACCACCAGGAATGTCCAAATATCTGAGCTCCAGATTGTCTACACAGTTTGCCAGTTACTATTTACTTGCTAGCCAAAAAATTGCATGCTTCATGTCTTGTACTAATAAAGACATTCAACCCTATTTATTTCATTTAAAAAAAAAACAAAAAAAAGTAGTACTTAACATTCATTTGAATGCTATTAGAATATACATCAATCAGAGTTAAGACTATTTTGGTTTTAGGCCAAAGGAAATTACAGATACACCATTATTTCTATTAATTGCAACTAAAGTACTTTTCAAAACCTCACTAAGTGCCAAGGAAATTGCCAACAGAAATTGCAGTGGTAACTCAAGCTTTTGTAGCAATTGCAATTCACTTGCAATTTCAATTGTTTTCAGTCAAAGTGCATTAGAAACTGCTAGGGTTGCTGTCAAGGCTTCCAGAGCAGCAGGCATTCGCCAATACTTGCACAGCCAAAGAAGTCAGAAGACTGGGCTCTGCTTTCACTTTTGCATTTATAGAATTCTTTCATTCATAGCACTTCTCAAATAAGATCTCAGGATCACATTTAAAGGACAGGTTAATGATATTATCCTTGCATCACAGCCTAGAAACATTTAAGCTTAGAAACATTTTTTTTCCTAAGGATGTAGATATATGCCTATATGCCTTATGAAATCTCATGCTAAAGGTAGGACATCCAACTTCAGAAGTCTGATATGTAGATATGTTCTAGCTGTGTAATAGCTCTACAACAGAGAAGTGAGTAATTCTAGGAAGATAGCTGTTCTACTCATCCTTATATAAGATCAACATTGCTGAGATGAATTGCACTCTGGAAGTGCTTATTTCTCTTCACTGGTTATAAAGGATGCCCGTATGACAAGCTCAGGTACAGCTATTGGCACAAGAATTAGGTAGTCCTATTTATAAGCGTGTTACTGGTATGATAGATTTCATTACCCCTATCCATCCAATTCACTTGCACTTCCAAAGTTAAAAACTGACTTTTAAAGACTCTTTATCTAACAGTGTTGATCCATCTGTCTTTAATATCTTTGGATTTCAGAATCTGCTCACAACCCATTTATAGAACCATTGTCATCTTGGTACACAGACTATGTTTTTGGTACTTTTTCTACGGAGGACTGTCTGTTAGCACATTGGTTTTTCTCTCTAGTCCTCTCAGATTACTTACATTATCAAGCCAACATACAAAAAAGCTATAAAGCATCTGAAACATTTTCAGTATGATTCTGTGATAAGTAAACAAAAATATGCTGTCCTGCTAGATATAGATTAAACTTCAAGTTTTACCTGAATCTCCATTATCACCTATTCATGCAGAGTTGAGCCGCAGCACGACCTTCTGTGCAGCATTTAAAGCAAAACTTCCAGATCTCTTTCAGTTACTCTGTTAAAACATTTGGCACAATTTGTCTAAGAATAATGTTTTACTTCCATGTTTTCCTGGAAGTTAGCTTAAGTTTAACAGGTTATCAGTAGATCAAAAGATCTGAAAACATGGAGATTGAAATAAAATGATAAATATCAATGTGCTGGAACTAGAACCAGAGCTTCAGGAGGCGAAATTTAACATCCATGCTTTTGGTCTTCAGTTTGGTTTGAAGTTTTTTATCCAAGAAAACAATATGAAGAGGGAAAGCCTCCTGGTTAAAGCTGGGCTGAAAGTTTTTTTGTTCAGTATTTGTTAGCTCTTATTCTGATTATAGGATAGTCTTCCAAGGAAGTATTTGAAAGGCTATTGCAGGTCATCTTCTATAGAGCACGTTCCAAAATTCCCATGACACAATATTCAGATTAACAATACATTAGTGAACATGACTAACATGTCTGATGACTTTATGTTGTAATCTTAAAAGTCCAATTGTTGCTGGTTCTTCAGATCACCTTCAGCATCTCAAATCTCATCAGAGTAAATAAAATAACTTTCTCTTGGTCAGCAGTTACTAGGGGTAAAAGAAATCACTGAGGCCAAAGCTAAGCCTGTCACACTGAATAGTGAAAGTCATCTGACAGCCACAGTTCCTGCTGAAATCATGTAGTGTCTTGAGGTGTGCCCATAGCTGGTCCACAAACAGCAAAGGGGATGTTATCAAAACTGTTTGAAGTTTGGCTGATTATGGAAAATAATTGGTTAAAACTCCAGTCTCCCCCAACACCTCTGGAAAACCTAATATCAGTGAGGAACAGATCACACAAATTCATGCAGCCCTTATGATCTTGGATTACAATTTGCCAAGGCTTCAGAGATTAAACAACCTATTAAAATGTTCTCACATAATTCAGAATAAGAACCATCACTTCTGAACCAAATGGAAGATTTCACAAGACTTTTCTTTCACTTAGCCTGATTAAACCATCTAAAATGGTCTATGGGAAAAGTCCAGGTGAAACTGTATATTCTGTACTGATGCAGCCTATATGTCTGTGCATGTTTTAAAATAATGAAACCTGCCTTGGAAAAAATAAATTAATGTACTTGGAATCTTAAGAAACAAGCAAGCAAAAAACCCAACACCACACTCATTCTCACCTAAGATGTTATGACCTCTTAGCGTTGAATGTTTACAAATATTACACAACAAAAGTTAAAATACCAGTTCCGACCATTCTTTTTATTGGACTGGTTCTCCTGAAATAAATTGTTTTTATTTCTTTTTAAACCAAAGTAAATCTGTATGTATGGTATCATGTATGGTAATTCTTGGTGGGTTTATGGCCAATGTCATTTTACGCTACAAGAGCTCACTTCTATGTACCAGCCATTTTGCACCAAACAACTCATTACTTTAAAGTCACCAAAGAGGTTCTTCTGATAAAATCATAAATTATATCTTGCCATCTAGTAACATATGAGAAGGATTTTTTCAGTGGACTTATAAATTTTGTAGGGCTGACCAGGAGATTAGCAATTACAAATTGTCTCCATAAGTTCCTCATCACAATTTAAATTGAAATATTCTTGTTCTTCCTGTCAGAATGCATTTACTTCAGAGAGAAAGTTTGTTTTGGGGCTGCTTCACACAGTCTTTTTATACCATTATATTCATCTCAAAACTAGTATCACTGAGGCAGTGGAGTCCACTAATTACTGGTATAGAGATATTCATAGCAATACATCTATATAATTTTAGCAATACAAAGTTTTTACAGAAATCTCAAGTTTCACTTCATTTTATTTTAGTCAACACAAATAATCTCATAATCCTTAGAAGATTCTGCAAGCACAAACAGAAGCAACCAGCTGTAAATCGTGCTGAAGTAGCAGTAAGGAAATATGTCACCAAAATACCATAATGTTTTCTCCATAACCCTCAGGCAATTTCTCCCCTTTCAGGCAACCTCTTAGATTTAAAATGCCTGCTTTGTGCTAAAACTGCCATATCATTAAATCAATCTATTTTTTTGGTCTAAACGATTTCAGTTATTAAAAGATATAATCAACATCTTTGATGGATTAAGTAATGATCCAATAAAACTGCACTCAGCCAGAAGATACATTTCTGACTATGTAACTCCTAAGTTGAAGAGTTCCTTTATGAAATAAAAAAAAAATTAAAAAAATACCAATTGGTTGTAATTAGTCTATACCTGTTCTAAAATGCAGTGAGATAATCTCTTTTATTAACAGATGGTGAATGTTTAAGACTTAAATCCTCCAAAATACAGGCTAATGCAGGTATCACTGTAATCAGAAGCACATGATGATGGGGAAAATCATATCCCTAAATTTAATTAAATACAGACATAACAAAGAAACGTTTATAAAAAGATTTACTTTTTTTGGCTTGTAGGCACTAAAATGACAAAAGCAATTACACTATATATCTTGCAACTGTTTGCTAGTTGAAGTGGATATTGCAAAATTACCCTGTAAGGTATGTAACAAATGCTCAACTTTATGTCTTAAGAACAAGCTACCTATTGGACTGCAAATGGATCTTTAATAATTGAGATTTTTCTCAAAAGAATGAAATGTTTTGACTCCTTTCTAAAGTGATTAATCACTATGTACATTTAATTATCATTCTAGAAGCCGAGAAACTGAAAAAAAAATACAAATTATAAATGAAAATGAAGCAAAGAGTGCAAAAGCAAATTTGATTACAATAGTACAAAAATGTCCTATCAGTTTTCATGATACCAAGGGAGGCTTAAACTACGAGCATAGTTCTACATAAACTACGAGGCTTAAAATATGAGCATAGTCCTCTCCCTTAATTTTCCTTAATAACTTTTAATCCTTATATCTCTTATTAGCCTGTATTTGAAGATAAGTGATTGTCTATTATAAAAAAAACCAAACAAATTTGAACAGTATGTGCATTGACTACGTTTAACTATATATAGATTTAATGTGATTTAATAATTCTTTTCACATCTTTAGGCCACTATTTTTCAGTTCAAAATCAACTGTAATGATATTTTGGATCTTCACTGCTGAAAACATAAACCCATCTTCTGCATATCTAAGGTATTTCAACCAACATTCCATACTATGTCAAGGCAAAGGGTATGGAAACTCAACCTCATCCCTGCTTTCCAAATTTTGGGAGATGCATCAGTCTCCCATTATTCCTTGAGGAGGGACAAGAAGTCAACAAGGAGACTTCAGCTGCCTTGAGAAGAAACTGTTTATTTCTCCCCCACAGAGAGCTGGAGAATGAATAGATAGAGAAATCTGCTTCTGCAAACCATGAAACAGTATTGCTCTGGAGGGTTCAGGCTGGTCCCAGTCAGAGCTTCTGTTCCTGCAGCTGGCTGCACCAACTGGCCCAGACATATCTTCAGTTAAGAAAGCCCTCACCATTGGTTGATGTACAGAAGACTAAATAATACTGTTCTAACTTCTCAGGATAGATATGTGAAATTAAAAAAAAAA
Source organism: Mycteria americana (assembly GCF_035582795.1). Classification (NCBI taxonomy): domain Eukaryota; kingdom Metazoa; phylum Chordata; class Aves; order Ciconiiformes; family Ciconiidae; genus Mycteria; species Mycteria americana. The sequence goes on along the minus strand of NC_134365.1, from coordinate 10,476,092 downwards.
AACGAAATAAAGGAAAAATAAATATTCTTGCCCATAATACAAAAGCGTATCTTTTGCTCCTTTGGGCCATTACTTGTCTTCACACTTTTCAAAATTTTCTGCTATCCTTTAAGTTTCTTTCTTTTTATCTGTTTTTAAGAATGTTAAATATGACTCCAATATGTGGCTATTATCTATTCTACTATGTTTTAATGTAGGGTTCATACACATGTATGCAAAATCCAAAATGGGATTAAATCATTGATTTGCCATAGTGGCATTTTCAGCCTTCCTAGTTTCTTCTCTGTTCTTGTACGTTTTAGTAATAAACTCATGCTAACATCATTAGATGAGGAATTAATAGAGGCTCATGTCCCTTGATGTTAGCTGTCTAAAAATTAGATGTCCAGTGTAAACAAGTACAGAGGCATCCTACGTCCCCGTACACTTAGCCACAAAAGGTAGTCACTTGGAGATGGAAATTCAGCCCATCTACTACATTAATTACCTTTGGAAGTGTCTCTTTCTTTCCATATACTATAGCGAAAACCTGAGCTAATTGGACTCTTTAAGTAATTAAAGTTAGGTGTGATGACTATAAACCTTAGTTAACCATATTTTAAAGTAAGGTTTTTTCCTTCTGTGTGTTTCATAATTGCTTTTAGCATGCTTTATTTTCCAAATGACTTTCTTACTATGTTATTGGCAAATTTTTACTATTATCTTTAAATAAAATTTTTAAAAATAATGTTTTATAGTGGGAAGTTATTTTCTCCCACATGCAGACAAAAGCATTTTTCTTTTTGCATAAGCTTTCTTTTTTTCATATTTTTAGTTTATATGAAATGCACAGGGCATAGTCCTCTGATAATAGTGGTATTGCAGATGGAGTAAATCTGAAAAAAAAAAAATCTATAGTATTTAAAAAACAACAGCTATGACTTATGATCACAAGTGCATTAAAGTCTTGTCCATTACTGAAGCAGATCCTGACTCATCTGCGATTTGACTGAGAACATTATCTAACAAATTGGTCATTAATTGCTGTTGAAAATCAATTCACTGAAATAATGGCTTAAAAATATTGCTGAATGGTTTGTCATGAAGGATATATATAAGTGAAGATAAAATGCTTTAATTTCAGCTGCAATTTATAAGTTATGTCTGGGCTGCCAATCACATCTAACAGTCAGGGCACTTCTTCCAGTGGTCGGAAATCCTGTCATCATTTTCACAAGTGGAAAGTAATTGAATTAACTGCAAAACGCTAACATTATCCCTTTTCATGTGCACTGAGAAGAAAAAAAATTACACATCTTAGCAAAACCAAAATGTTTTAAGACAGAAGCAATTAGGGGTCACAACAGCAGACTGACCCCCTTCAGATTCTAAATTGCATGAGTCTCTCTACTACATTATATGAAGGAGCTAAAAATATAGGCATTAACTTGCAAAAGAAAAAAAGCAGCAGGAACCTAAACCTGTGTCTCAGGGAAGTCAAAAAGTTCTGTAATTGGCTAGAAGAGGATTCAGACCTGCTCCTCAGCACACAATATGTATGACGTGTGTGTATATAGATACACACACTATCATAATATTCAATATAGTAAATATTATACCCCAATATTAAGTAAAATCTTAGCAGGTTGATTGGAAGTTGCGTTAGTCATAATGAGCTAAGAAAAGGTAGAGGGAAAGATGCTAAATTTCCATAGGGACATTCAGCTGTTTTCTCAACATGATAAAAGGGGTACTTTTATTGTTTTTGTCCCACGGTAAAGGCACACAAAATAATAATAATGATAAAACATTTTACATCATTGAGTCCATCTCCTCAGAGGACAACTGTGCATTAACTCAGTACATAGCTAACACTTTAACGCCATACCTAAGGGCTTCTGTAATGAATTCAGTGAGAATGAAACTAATGGCCAAACAAATTACAAAATATTTGGTTATGAAGTTATTAACACTTTGTTACTTTTGGTCAGCCCTGAAGTGGTCAGGCAGTTGGACTAGATGATCATTGTAGATCCCTTCCAACCGAATATTCTATTCTATTCTATTCTATTCTATTCTATTCTATTCTATTCTATTCTATTCTAGTTAAAACAGGCCAATTTTTTAAAAATTACTACTGATTTATAACTCCGTGAACTCTTAGCGTACAGCCTGAGAAACAGATACCTTTCCAGTTGTGCAAAAATGCTCTGGGTCTAAACTAAATCATCCCAAATCATTAATCCTGGTTGAAAACAGAATATTGATACCAAGAAAAACAGTTCCATAAGGTGGGAAAACTAGAGCCAAACTGAAATAAGCCGAAATAGAGGCTGTTACAGTCGGCAGGAGCACGCAGTTTATCTGAAGCTTCTGGAGACACCTCATTGCAATCACATAAAAACTGAGTTGCCTCATATTAAAGCTCCTACAGTTCCCATTGGGATGCCTCTTTATTTTACTTTCAAGTTCCTTCTGTGTATGTGCAGAACTGCCCCAGATCCAGAACTGTTGCTGAAAGTAACAGATCAGCAGAAGATATGCAAATAAATTTTTGGGCTTTTCTGAGCTGTTTCACAATTGCTGTTGTCATGCTTCACACTTTACACCGAAGGGCTATAATTTCATATCAAATTCATATCATTAAAAAAAAAAAAAGTCTATTAGTATAGTCTATAAGCAGAATTTTTCCTTTTCTTTTAATCTATCAGGCAACGATCCATTTTCCAGCTACCAGTATACCATGATCCTACGCTACGACAAAACCAGCAGTGCACAAAGCTATCAAAATAGCCAAACAAAGTATTTTTACCAATGGAACAGCTTCATTTAATTACTGAGTGAAATTATGAACTTGGTTTATCACTTTACAAAGCACTTCTGAATCCTTTGGGACAAAGCAGAATTAAGAATATAACTTCTTATTGCCATAACAAAAACATAAATAAGTGTATACTATTGTATGCATATCTCATTCTCCTTCATAACGCTTGGTGATGTAACACAATAGATTAAAAATAAATTACCTAAAATACTTTCTCTTTCTGTCTTCACCTAACATAAGTGAAGGTTTTGTTCATCAGTTTATTGGATGAAATAATTTTCTTATTGAAATCAATAGGAGTTAGGCCCTCGCTTCACTTGGCCACAATTTCACCTGCAAGTGAGGACCAAAAAAGGTTATTATGACTATTTAGTTTGACCTCTTTCATTACACAGGGCATAAAATTTAATTAAGTAATTTCTGCATCAAGCTTAATAACTTCCTGATGAGCTCAAGTACATGATTTAGAAAGACACTCAGCTATAGCTGCTCCATCACTTTGGCTAGAAAATTCTCCCAACAATTAATTATTCTCCTTATTAAAAAAAAAGAGTGTCTACATAATTTCCCATGCAAATCTGTCTTATTATGTCTTTGTCTACTATATTGCCAGTGTCTAAAAAATAAATTATTCAATGCTGGCATTTTTGGAAGGACTTCTTATGAATTCAAGAGAAACACCACTTTTTTTTTTTAACTTTGTATGGCCATTCAGGCATAGTGATGGGCAAGATGCCATTAGATATTCTCCTAATTAACACAATTTAGTCTCTGTTGAAGACATAAATGCTCTCTGAAGCAAAGATGATAAAAGCAGACTAAAAGAGCAAATTACACAAGTGAGCCAAATTAATTTTAAAGGCGTAAGACAAGTCGTATATGTCAAATAAAGTGAGAGAGGCAGATGAGCCAGAATGGTTCTTTTCAAGAAAAGAAAGAAAAAAAGAACAATGGCTTTTCAAGTAAAAAAGCACTGTGCAACATAAATCCAGTATTGCTGCACTGACCAAACAGACTTTACACATGGATGTCTGTAAAATATAAAGGGTAGAACAAATAGCAGAACTATCACTATGATTTCTACTGCATGCAAATTAATGATATCTAAAGAAGAACCTGGATTAAAATTTTATATACCTTGTCTAAGTCCCTTGAGAGATGGTAGCATTCATAAACAATTTGCTCATTCAAATTGCCAAATACGTTAAGGAGTTTATAAATTGGTGAGAAAAGAGTTCAAGTCAGTGCTTTCAACTCGAACTTACTCTATAAAAATTATGTCCACGTGGAAAAAGAGGGAAAAGAAAGGAAACCAGATGCTGAGAAAAAAGAAAAGGGAAGTCATCCTACGTCTCGCTGAAGCCAAGCAATAGTGTTCCTTGACTGCAAAACTGTGACATGACCTAAGTACACTCAGCATAGTCTAAAAGCGATCTGATATTTCTAATTATAGTCTCTTTTTTATCAGAAATTGGGGGGTTTAGCTTTCTTGCACATACTTCAGGACAATTTGTCCTTGTCACCTGTTCTTATTTTTCTAAAAAATAAACTCCTTATAAAGCTGTTTCAGACAGGAGAGATATGAAGGATTTGTTTACAAGCTTATAATCAGCAGCATATGAACTCTATAGTGGGGATAAAGTTACACATATTAACCTCTTGCCTCATTCACGAAGATCTGAAGTTTGGCCCATGATATAAAGTCTCAACATGAATGACCTTGTGAGCCATAATTAAAATTCCTTGAAACAAAGGTTTTTCAAAAGTTTTAATAGTTTGCAGCACTGGCATATGTGGCCCGCGCTACTGGGACCCTGACTTACGCGAACTCACTACAGCTGATATCTGACTACAGCAAAACGTGAAGATGAGATGAAAAGATTATGTCAAGTTTTGCTACGAATAACTCTTGATGCTTTTCTCCCATTAGTGTCAGTGTGGGTCATCTTCTTTCTCACAGCAAAAGAAAGAAAAAGAAAGTGTAATTACAGTTTTCTTTCCTTTTACACCTTGAAGATTGAGGAAAATTTATCTTTGCATTAATATAAATGAAAAATGTAAACGTGGCAATTTTGTCCTAGTAAATCATAATACAAAAGAGTTTCAGAAACTGTTCCTAAATAAATGGAATTACATCTATTCTAGTTTCAGGCAGTGTGGAAAGACTTCTCTTTTGGAAATATTTTCATGTGTATTTATACCACAAACAGAAGTGTCTTTCTACTTTCTTAAGGAAGCTGAATGTTAAACTTGAAGCATGCTACACAGACTTTAGACTATGAATGCATGTATTATCTTTCCTGTTTCCCCAAAAGAGGAATTTTCTGCCTTGGAGGAGTGCGGCCACTCAACCAGCGAAGCTAGCTGAAACCGCAGTGCTGGGGAACAGAGCCGTGTTTTAATGGAAAACTTCCTTACAGAAATGTAAATTTCTTCCTATGAAGTTCTGATACTTAAAGATATGGGAAACATATATACTTTAAATAATGTACATAAAGAAATAACTGATGTTGGATTTCTGTTTTATGTGTGAATAAGAATTTTGCCATATTAGTTGCTTCTTTTTTTTAAGTACAAATGTGAATGATAAGAATATACATTTATAAAGAACTAGATAGAAAAGGTAACTAAATACTGAATATCTATTAGTGCCTATTAGTGAATGAAAAAATCTGTACAACTTGTGCACAGGATTATAGCTCTGAGCAAATACAGTACAGTGCTAACCCACAGCACAGGAACAATTACTGCAAGGGCTTTTATGAAAAGTGTATATTTAAACAGGAATGAAACTTGATAAACCAAAAGTGTGGAAATATATGTGTATGCATATATACATGTATATCTATGCATATACGTATAAAGACACACAGTAAAGAATTGTGTGTATATATACTCATATACACACTACATCAATATACATATAAACACATAAACGCAAATGAACACATTGTTATCTTCAATTTAACACTATCTTCATCTTACTGTATCAGAAGATTATAAGATCACAGGAAAATTAAGCTGCCAACTATTTCACCTTTATCTAATGCCAAGTTATTTTTTTAAACATGCACCTGGAGCCCAGTGCCTCACTTGGTGTTGGCAAAGTTCTCACTGAACTTCAAGAGCACCAAATTATTACCTAATGCTGGATCGTATCAGTTCAAGGATACTGTGCTGGTTTTGGCTGGGACAGAGTTAATTTTCTTCACAGTAGCTAGTATGGGGCTCTGTTTTGGATTTGTGCTGAAAACAGGGTTGATCACCCAGGGATGTTTTCGTTATCCCTGAGCAGTGCTTACACAGAGTCAAGGCCTTTTCTGCTTCTCACCCCACCCCACCAGCGAGGAGGCTGGGGGTGCACAAGGAGTTGGGAGGGGACACGGCTGGGACAGCTGACCCCAGCTGACCAAAGGGACATTCCACACCATATGGCATCATGCTCAGTATATAAAGCTGGGGAAGAAGAAGGAAGGGGGGAACCTTTGGAGTGATGGCGTTTGTCTTCCCAAGTCACCGTTAGGCGTGATGGAGCCCTGCTTTCCTGGAGATGGCTGAACACCTGCCTGCCCATGGGAAAGAGTGAATGAATTCCTTGCTTTGCTTTGCTTGTGTGCAGTTTTTGCTTTACCTATTAAACTGTCTTTATCTCAACCCACGAGTTTTCTCTTTTACCCTTCCGATTCTCTCCCCCATCCCACTGCTGGGGAGTGAGCGGGCGGCTGTGTGGGGCTTAGTTGCTGGCTAGGGATAAACCATGACTTTCCTCCTATTTTACTAGAAACACTACTGAAGCTTTAGGGGCTTTTATAGAGATTCTTCCAGCAAATCACTGAAGTTTTAATGCTTGAATGTCTTCTAGGCCCAGTTCTTAGTTGTGCTGCTCCAACTGTGATTAGAGAGAGAGAGAGAGAGCAAAGGCTACAGTGCCTTTCCCTTATCTTGAAGTAAAAGCAGCAAATCAGGTGTATAAAAAGAAAAATCTGTTTTTCAGATTATAAGAATAGGGCACCAGAACCAGGAGGCATAAGCTGTTCCATATTTTGATTCTTTTACTAACGCAGCTATTCAGTAAGGCAAAGAAAAAAGTTGCCGCTGGTCTTTTGTAGGTGTATGGTCTGATTCATACGAGCATCTGTCATGGTTTAACCCCATCTGGCAACTAAGCCCCACACAGCCACTCGCTCACTCCCCCCTGGTGGGATGGGGGAGAGAATCGGAAGGGTGAAAGAGAAAACTCGTGGGTTGAGATAAAGACAGTTTAATAGGTAAAGCAAAAGCCGCGCACACAAGCAAAGCAAAGCAAGGAATTCATTCACTCCTTCCCATGGGCAGGCAGGTGTTCAGCCATCGCCAGGAAAGCAGGGCTCTATCGTGTAACGGTGACTTGGGAAGACAAACGCCATCACTCCAAAGGTTCCCCCCTTCCTTCTTCTTCCCCAGCTTTCTATGCTGAGCATGACGCCATATGGTGTAGAATGTCCCTTTGGTCAGCTGGGGTCAGCTGTCCCAGCCGTGTCCCCTCCCAACTCCTTGTGCACCCCACCCTACTCGCTGGTGGGGTGGGGTGAGAAGCAGAAAAGGCCTCAACTCTGTGCAAGCACTGCTCAGCAATAACTAAAACATCCCTGTGTTATCAACCCTGTTTTCAGCACAAATCCAAAACAGCCCCATACTAGCTACTGTGAAGAAAATTAACTCTGTCCCAGCCAAAACCAGCACAACATCCTTATTTGGAACACTAGTTAAGCATAATTGCCATCCTAAGGAGGAACGGATTCATATTGAGCTAAAGGGATTTACCCGACATAACTGTGGGACCAAAGTGTATTTTCTATGTAGATGTATTCACAGAAATGTTAACATTTTAGCTCTTTTAGAACATTTCAACATGAATGCATTTCAACATACCCTGAAATACAGAGACACTTGAAAGTCTCCACTAGAGTAGAGTGAAGCTGTAGAAAAAAATATTCCTGCTCCTAGGAAACACCTAGCTGCACTGTCAGTAAATGGGTGTTTAAAACTCATTTTCAGCTGGCAGATGTCCATCAGTGAGGCTGTAAACCTTCTAGAGTGAGAAACCACGTCTTTCCATTTATGTTGTGATGCGTACAGTTGTAGTTGTACTTCTCACTGTGAGATTCATAATGAACACAATGGAAGGAATGAAGCAGAATCAGGATCTCAGATTTGCTAATGATTTATCAGAGTTACTTCAGATGCCCTCAACTCAAGCTGAAAGCACACAAAACCACAAACATCATTAAGAAGTCACTCTTTGCAAACCCATACTTCTAAGCTCAAGTTCTCAGTGCTCACTTTGCTGTTGAACTAGATTATGCCTTTACCTGCACTCCAAGTAGGAGGCTGAACTCCTGGGTAGCCCAGGGAAACACTGTGACTCACAGACATCCCTCTGAGTCATAATTCCTGCCTTGCTTCCTCCTTGCTCCCACAGCCTTTCCATTTGCTTATGGTCTTTTCCAGAAATAAATTACTGTCCCACCTCTGTGCCAGCTCAGCTACATTGGCCAGCAAGTGGAGGAACGGAGCCAAAGACAGTGCTAATTCCCTGTCTGCACCTTGTTAACTGGGCTGGGCAGGCAGCAGAGCCAGCTCAGTGCTCCAGGCAGCCCTGCCAGTCTGGGAAGCTCACAAAGGAATACAAAGCTTTTGTGGGTTGTTGTGTTTTTACACTTTTGTGGGGGTATTTAGCTCTTATTCTTAATCTAACCATTCTCATTAAGACCCAAGATAGAGAGCCCAGAAGAAACTAAACTGCACATGGGTTTCAGTGATTCAAGAAGTAAAAACATTACTGATATATAAATAAACAAATATAACTAGCTACTGGCAGCCAGTCTCCCAGGGACTGACATTGGTTAATAGGGATCCAGACCAAAGAAAAATTTAGTGTCCAGGCATTGTTTTATTTAATACATTTATCCATTGTTGGTTTTTCTCATTTGTCAGCAAAAGCAAACTTTCTTTCCCAGAACAGACCTGAGATAGCTGAAAAGTCTTCAAAGCAATTAAAATTGAACTTCTGAATAACCAAATCCCTAGTCTGAATAAGTTAGCAGATAAGTAGGATCTGCCTCTCCCAGACTCATATTTTCACTCCAAATGCTGATTTTTAAGGCTCTGAGAATAACCTATTAGAACAACTTAATAATACATTATCATTCTTGCACACTTTTAAATGACCAGCCTCCTGCTCAGAATTTAAAATAGGAATTGATGTGAAAAGCAGGGTGACAGCAGTCTCAGAGAAAGCTAATTTCAGTGCTACAACACAGATGATACATGCAGTATTTACTAGCTGTGTAATAAAATTGCGCAATGAAGATTGTTTAGTTTCTAACTAAACAATAGTTAGAAATTTAGTTTGAAATACTCAAAGTTTGTATGAAGACAACTGCCTAAATATGTCGAGGACTTCCGGTTCTGGATGTCCAGAATTTCTTTAGCCAGGGCATTGCTGTAGCTTTCAGGTTACCATACGAGAGTCTTACTTTCACTTCTATCCTTTCTTTAACAACTCGAATAGTTTTATAAAAGTGATAGCTGCAGTGGGAGGAGAGGCAAGGGTCCTTAACACAATATCAAAAGTCTCCACTGGAGGTGTAGGATAAAAGGTTGAACAGTCATCAGCCAAGAAAGGAAGCTGAGTTCAGACCTCTTACATCTCAAATAAAAAATGTTCTACCTATTAAGTTAGGTGGGAATGAAGCTATGTCAAGAGAGGAAAATTGAGACCTCTTCTCTTCTTCAAAAGTAGATGATTACCTTTAAAAAATAAAAAGGTTCATAGTCCTGTCTTGCAGATGTCTGAAGCCATTAATTACCTCAGGACTGGGACTATAATGTTGCCCTTTTTTTCCTATTGACTAGAACAGTGCAATTCCTGAGTTTGTTTCTGACTTTAAGTAGTATATTTGGCAGAGTGTTGACTGTTTTCAGTCTAGTGATGTACATAACTTACACATGTAAAATGTGACCATGCACTAACATAGGGCCTCAGTCTTCATTGCAGAGGACAAGAGTCTCAATTAAGTACTGGAGCACCTGAATTTTTATTGAATCAGGCAATATCTTGAGTTGCCTTTTTTTTTTCTGGTTCATTCTCTCATAACTCACATTGCGGAGATAGCAGGATACATAATTTATTCAGTTTTGTTCGATTTAGATTATAACAAAGAAGCAGGATTTAACTTCTCTGTTGTTCCTATATTGTCTCATACTTGTCTAAATACCTTCTAAAATCAAGCTTCCAGTGGCTGCTAGCCCTAATGAGGTGATTGTTCACGAAAGAGAGGATAGATAGAACAAAAGAAAGTTCATCCTATAGTTATTTAATGATAGTGCTCCTTACTGTAGAATATTTCCACTTTATTACTTTCTGTCCAGTTGCTTTCCAAGATTATGCCCATTATGATAAAATTTTCTTCAGTTCATCTCTCCCCAATGGTAAATTCTTTCTGATTATTATGCGAAGTTGATGAGCTAAATAAATTTCAAAAAAATCAACAAATAGAATATAACCCTCCCAAATATTTTCCATGTCCATTTTTATGTAAAATTGCTGATGAAATAACTTGTAAAGAAAAGATTATGCATTTGGGGTTTTTTTTAATAACACTTTATGACTTAAAAATCAAATTAAATCTGAAGGCCATCAACTGAGCAGTTTTTAAATTATAGCTCTTGGAACTGGACAGAGACACCATAAAATGTCACTCTTGACTATTTTTAATGCATTTCTTAAAGATGCCTTCACTGGCAAAGCCTGTATACTTTGCAAACTGGAAATGGCTCTGTTTCAATGAATTTATAACCTCTACTAGAAAATATTTCTATAATAAGAAACATACAAGCTTAACTAAGTATGCCTGAGAGTTACTGGAGCCTGGAGAGCTCCGTGGGGTTGGGGCAACATGGGGGGAGAACTTGCTGGGCTGCAAAAGTGGTTTAGCTAGGAAGGGAAGGGGACTGGGATACAAGATTCTCAAGTTCTTGTCACTTGCCTCTATAAATTAGACAAGTGGTTAATAATAATTTTTCAGATGTGGCACTAACATGGGTAGCTTAAACTGACTGACTTTTCACAGTTGCCATGCACAAGCATGTTGTTGTTTTGACCTCTGTCTTGAAGAGGGCACCAAAATTTATATAAATGCAGAAGACACATGTTGGCTTTCCAAATGAGTAAACCAGGCAGGTGGCTGATCAAACGAGCACCATATATTTAATGAATGTTGTACATCTAAAGTGCTCTGAGATCTCCAAGGGAAAAGTAAAGTCAAAATACAAATAGTTGTGATACAGAAATTAATAGGTATAATAGCTAAGTATAATTTAAATCAATTTAATCTTCAGTACCACTCAAATGTTGTCCATGGTATAGTACTATGAAATGTTAGATTTTAGTTCCAACCATAAGTGGATACATCCCATAAGTATCTCTGTCATTCTGACAACATCAAATTTTCAAATTTTTCTCTTGCTTGAATAAGGCTACTTATGTATAATTTTAAACTTTCATTTTATATCTTCATTTTTCATACCAACTGTATTTCCATTCCAACTCGCTTTTAACCACAGCAAATAATAAAGTCTAAATCCCTTCAGTTTTTTTAATCTTTTACTTTCATGTTGCTTTTTAATACGCTGTGTTTCTTTCGGAGATGATCAATGGAACTCGAGATATTTTCCAGTTAGTAGACAAGCCTTATTTCCTTCTCTGTTTTCCATGTTCCTAACTAAATAGTGCTACAATGTCTTGTGAAACCAGTATTTAAAATGAACCTCCCCAAAATAAAAAAAAAAGTTAAAAAATAAAAAAGGAGCCCGTTTTAGCTTTAAAAGCTTTTTATACTTAAAATGAATTGATAAACAAGAGAGATTCAAGATACTACCTGAATCTGGTGAATTAGCATACCTATTTCACTGAGGAGAGTAATTCACATGAGTGTTCAGTGGATTACACGGTAGGTATCCAGGTAACATCTTAATGGCTAAAAGTCTGGATTCTTCTCAGTTCTTGTCTTTTTTTTTTTTTTCCTCATCTTTTCTGATCATTGTATATCTTTAACCTGGCTTCTCATATTCATCTCAATGATTCTAGCTTTGCCCACTGGAGCTGTGTGAATATTTAGCAATGATGGTCACCTGGTGAAGTACTTCCCAGTAGTTAATGGCCAGGTAACTAAGTTAAAGGCCCAAAGTAAAGTTAAAGAAAGACTCAAGAACAAGAAAAGACCCTAGTCAGAGCTCACAGCAATATAAAAATAAGTTAGGAAAAAGTAATGGAAGTGATCTGTCTGTGTATGAAATGTTAAAATAATTCAGCAGAATATGTGTACAGTGGACTGAATAGAGTACCTGTTTTCCTTAGAACACCAAACAGTAATGAATACATAAGAAGAATTGCACTCCCAGTTATTTATTAATGATAACACTTTCAAGAACAGGCACCTTTATCAGTAAGTTAGAAGACGAAAACTCTTTTATTGTGGCTGCTCCCAAAATGGAACTTTCTAGTTCTAAGGAAGGAACCCAAAGATCTCCAAAACTAAATGGGGTAGGTACCTAGAACACTGCAACAAGTAGAGAGAAGATTAATAAAGGAGAAATTAGATGTTGGTGATCTTTCCAATGTTGAATGTTGGTAATCTTTTCCAAAGTATTCATTGATTAAATTAGTAGTTCTCTAAATGAATATTTTAGAAGTGTTGACAAGGAGAACTTCTAAGTCCAAGACCTTGCATGGAACCATTTGACTCCAGGGCTAAGCTTAAATGTCATTATTCAGGGATCTCACTGAAAACAGTGGTTACCACAGGCATAAAGTTAGTATATAAAAAAAAAAAAAATCAAAATGTTGACAAGAATTCCTTCACTAGTATGAACAACTCACCACACTCGTTAACGTGTTGTGAAGAGTTTCTGACAATGCAAAAACAAACCCTCAGGTAAAGTTTAGGCCTCAGGTAAGATGAAGATTGAGTTATCTAGGAAAACAATACACATATTCCCATTTTCATAAATCATGGTGTTCTGACTATGTTAAAATGTCAAGAGAAAAATAAAAAATGAATAGTGAGTAGACAGACCCTTTTCTCACCTCTGGAGAATGTTTTTCTTTCTTATTTTTGAATTTGCAAATATATATATCTTTTCCTTTACAAGACATCAAACAAATATGAAGGGAACTGAAGGGTAAAAGGTAAGAATACATAGTTGTCAGATCAACATACAGACTGATGCTAAAAACAAGTTTCTAGTGCCCCTGCCAATCCACGATTCTGTTGCAAACAGTGAAATAAAATTAAAATATGAGATTCTTATTTACAAAAAGGGGTGTTATATTTGAGAACCAAGCAAGAATACAACAAATTCTCTTAGAAATGTTATAATTACCCATGTTCAGACTGACTGAATAACCTGCTAGCTTTGCTTCCATATCATTCTGGTTTCCATAGAAATTAAACTCAGTTCAGTTAAATACTAACAAATAACGTATGGTTTTGACCACCCAACAATAACACCATGATTAGGGGTTTCTAAGATCAGATTATGGACTGCTTCCAAAATTAGATTGTGTTTCTTGGTAGCAAGAAAAGCTATAAGAGTCAATTAGTTGCTGACTGAATGTGGGGTCCCCATGCTCTTTTTCAGTCAAACAGAAAAAGTAACTTTACAGATCTGATGAAGGTAAAGAGAAGATAGGATATATCTTATTAAAAATGAATGGCTCAAAAGTCAATGTGGATGATGTCAGATGGCTGTCTCCAAGAAATTGCAGACAACTATACATATGATTGTGTTTGGCCTTCTGTGCTGTGTAGTTATAAATTCATAATCTAGATTTTGAACCCTATTTTGTCTGTGTAAATCATATACAGTATCATTCATGTCTGTGCAGCAGTATACACTGCAGACAACTCAATTTTTTTGGTTTGATTAAACCAATATAAGTAAGGAATTTGACCTATGCATATAAAAAGTTAATTAAATGCCCAGAAGAATAACATTTTAAAGTTAGGTTTTACTAGATTACAAGATTACAAAAATGAGAGCCATCTCATTAAACCCTATTGCCAGAATAGTAGTGAATTGCTTTAATACTTATTTTGCTAGCAAGAACAGGCAGTATATGGATATGCAACCAAAAATGAATTTAATACTCTAGATATGTGCAGACAAAAGCCAAGTTGTGCTCCCTGGGAACAGAATAATCTTGCTACAGATTTGTACAAATGTCACCCTAATCTCACTTACATCCATAAGAGATAAAGGCAATAATAACATAAAAAATGTTAATAGCTGAAGACATATAGATATGTCAGACTATTGTAATTCAACTAATCTTAGAAAAGCATTTGGTTGTCCTTTAAATTGGTATGTTTATGAATATTTGATACAAAACTGATATATAATTTAGAATACAGTTTAAAATATATATAAAGCATTTTAGGGAGAATGATAAATAGAAGCTGTGCTAGATTATATTACCAGATATAAGTATAGTCATTTTTATAGCTGTCTTTTAATAATTGATACTTTTCTTACAATAATTTTTTATTCTTTTCTCACAAGAAGATAATTAATTAAATATGTTGTTAAACTGCTACCTGTGTAGCAAAAAGTTAGAATTGTACTTAAAATAATTTAAAAATCAACTAGTTTATTTGAATAGTTAGCAAATATCACTTGAAAATCACCTGTTGTTCTCCTCCTCAAAGACAAGTGTATTTCAAAGGGCTACATTATATATCATTTGAGAAGTACATGTGTACTTTCAGAAATTATTCATTAGGAGAATTAAATAGTTAATGGTAGGATTTTCAAAGGGATTTAAGTGGATTAGATAAGGATTTGGTCACTGAAATCCCACAGCCTTCATTGAAAATGTCGACTAACATGAATGTTTCAGTAATAATGTCACACATGCAGAGTCACTGATTTATGGTTATATTGTATTTAGTTATAATGTACTCGAGCCAAACAAGAATCTGAGCATTTGAACAGAAACTTCTCTAAAAATGCAAGTCACCAATAGGAGGAGTAGTCTAGTGTTTAACTCAAAATAAAATGGCTAAGTTAAAGAAAAGTACATTTTGTTTTCAGGTTGCATTTGCCTGAAAAGAAACACTCTGATTCAGTTTCTTTGTGGAAAATACATTTTTTATTTTTTATGAAGTAAAAAATTTCTATGAAGAATTCCACTTGTCAGGTACTTCCATCAAAAAATCCTTTCCAGAAATAATTACAAAAATCAATTCACATTAATATTTACTTTTTAAGAAGCAGCAAATCAGTAGGGATGACTCTGCTAACACAGTTGTCAGTAATGCAAATGGATTGAGTGGAATCTCTTGTTAAAATTCCATGATATTCCAGACATGGCATCTTAAACATTGTACTTGAAGTTATGTGTCTGTATATGTAAGACTTTAATTTAGAACATAATTGGGAAAGGTGCTAAAAATGTTAAAGCATAGCTGGATAGATCCCAGAAAGTTCTGCAGTTGTTATATTAAATATCAAGTCACATTAATGCTTTATGAAAACTGAATGCATGCAGAGTCCCTAGATTTATCCAAACTATTAAAGTGACAGCTACTTCTCTCAACTTAAAACTAATTGCTCATTATTAAATATCTCTGTCTGAGTATGTTAATTAAGCATACTTACATATGTTTCTAAAGAAAACATATCTGGAACTCTCTTTCTTTTCAAAGAAAGGAACACTGCTGAATCTATACTCCTCTCTGCTCTCTTTTCTAAGGGTTTTTTTGCTTTTAATAAAAGCAATGTGATGTGATTTTAGTTGTTAGTGTCTAAAGTTTCCCATTTCCAGTGCTTTTTAAAACAGTGAAATCCATTAAAGTCAGAGAAAACATTATGCTATACATAACAGAGTATCCTTTTCAACCAGAATTATTTTTTTTCCCTGAGGATGGAAAAAATATGCTGTGGTTAAACAGGATAAAACTTCCTACATTTTTTTCTTTCTTTTTAAATTCAGGCTTGCAGTAGCAGCTAAAATGATATATTTCATATGTTTGCTCAAAGTCCCATGAAAAAAAAAAGTGCATTAGATGAAAATGAGCATTAATGATGAAAGGGTATCAGAACTGCCTTTATAAATTAGGAGTCTATTGACAGTGAAATTGTACTAAGCCTGTACATGCCTATGCATTCAACAGAGCTGGACTGAATTATGCTAAATAAGAAATGTCCCAGAAATTTGAAGGATATTAGAGAACATTATAATGATCTATCCCGACCCTCTGCACAGTACAGGCTGTACTATTTCAATAGTCAGAGATATGAAAAAAAAAAAATCTTTCTTGTACCAGAGATATTCTCATAGGAAATGCCATATTATAGGCACTGCTAGATAAATATTTGTATTTAGACACACATGTTTATTGAGAAAACTTTAACGTTATTTAACCAATATATATATAATAGATAAATATATAACATTCTTTAACCAATATATAATGAGAGCCCAAAGACAGAATGATGTCCTCATATCAGCTGACAAAGACTAACTAACAGTATGCAGCTGAATAGACATATAATATTTCCACATATATCAATTAGTGAGGTCAGTTTTCAACATCTATCTAGACACAGACAGCCATGTAAAATTATACATCAATATCCATTGAGACAACTGGAAAGTCTAGGTTATGAGGCTTTAAAATGTCGTGCTTCTAATTTGGCTCCAGTAGCTGTGAAAACAATCTTCCAGGTAGGTAGTATGATTTCCTAATTGATGTTTAGGCACTTCCATCTAAACTGGGAGACAGGCGAGTTTACAACCCTTTTTATTTTTTAAATACAAGTTTATGCAATATCTAACACAATGGAGAGTTTACCTTTACTTTACTGACTCAAGTTATTAGTAAACTTAGTGAATAAATCATTCCCTGTTGGATTCATGAGAGAGGCCAAAGATTGAGTGGAAATGCTAAGAACAACACTGCACTTTGTAGCCAGGTGTGATGATTGCCTCGGTACAAGACAGTTTGAGAATGTCAAGCAGGTGCCAGCCTTTAGGAGAGGTTGTTCCTGGTGGAACACCAGGTCCCAGACAGAGCAAAGGCCTCCGCTGGCTCTGCAAAACCTTATTCAAGCCTATTAGCTAACCCAGAGTTGCAGTACTGTATGCCTACCACCCTATGCCCTTCCAACTTTCTGGCTGGATACATGCGTTGCTGGGGTAAAAAAAAAATTATTAATCCGTACCGGCACATGTAGGATGACTTGCTTTATTGCAGCCCTTCCTTTTTACACCTGTTTTGTAGTTAAAGAGAGTGACTTTTTTCCGAGAGTTTCTCTAGGAATTGAATCTGAAGAAGAATTAATGTGACTGGGAGCATGCTTCCAACTGTTTTTTCTTCCAACTGGTCTTGTAAAAGTCTTATCTTTGCCAGGATGATGGGCATTTTTGACAAGAACTATGTTCACTTTGAGACAGAAAAAATATCTGCTACGCTCTAATTCAGTTGATTATGATTTGAATGTCTTCTTTTTAAAACAAAATACTGTAATGATTTTGTTTATATTTGGGAAATGGTCTTCCACTTAATTATCATCCATCACTACACACATGGGCTGGCTCAGCACATCTCTGCAAGTCTAAAGAAGCAATAGGTATACTGAACCTGCACTGATGTAAAATAGTGAAATCAATGTAGATCCACGGAAGTCACGGATGATACATTAATTTACATTGAATGGTAATGTAAATTGCAATGGATTTGCAATTTAATTTGCACTGAGTGGCAATGGTAGTTGTTTGATTATATTAAAATTGAGTACTGGGAAACCCCAATACCTGGCATAAGCAGAGAAAGTGTAAGTAGAAACTAATGCGTATGTAGCATAACAAGGAAAATTTTAATTCCTGGATTACTCAGTATCTCAAACTGGAAAACTATTCTTTCAGACAGAAGAAAAGTGTGGTGCTATTGAAATATTTGCTTCATGAATAAGTGTGTAGTCACTCCAGGAAAAAAAAGTGTTTGAAGTATGATGATTGAAATGCCAGGTGTAGACTAGACTCATTTTACATAATAGCATTCATTAAAGAATAAAATTATCATCATTGTCATAATCAGCCCTGATTCCTGCTGTACTGCTACAAACTTTACATTGATTTATCACACAGAAGTTGTGAAACTGTGTTTGTACCCATACTTAAAACAAATAGTTAAACCAGATCACACAAATTGTCTCAGACTCTTCAGGTTTCTCTTATGTAGAAAGGTTATAGAAACAGCCAGGTGTGGACAAAATTTGCTCAGGGGTTGTTATTGCACACTTGCCAAAGCATCTTTTTTGCAATCAATCACTTCAAGATGTACAGGTTGAGACGAGACATACTCTTATTGAAACAACTGCTGCTGCAAACCTGGTTGTGCAATCTCCTAAGCAAACTCTTCCAATACGGATATTGACTTTCTGCTCTGGAGGCAGAGGCTTTGTATGAGTGTGTTGGAGATTGCAGGCATTACAATTCCTTTTGTTAAAGCAGAATTCAGCTAGTCAACTGAATACACTGAGTAGGAGAAACGAAAACTGGGCAGCCTTTTTTAACTGTGAACATCATGTTCTCTCTGAATAAGTGCAGCTACTTATCACTGCAGGCGAACAACAGGACTTCCTGCTGGTGAAAGACATATGTTATTTCAATATATAAGGTGAAAAAAATATTGCTCCATGAGATGTGGACAGATGTGGTTTTTTGGACCTGTAGGAATGATAAACTGTCTAACTGATCCATAGTGAAGTAGAAAACTCTACCCTTGACTTAATTAATAGTCCAGGAAACTGGCTATACTCCATGGATCTACTCCCTAGTAAGCTTAAACACCAGGGATCTCTGCTTCTCAATTACATGTAGTGAACGGCAATTGTTACACTCCATGCAAGATTTCAGTGTCCCGCAGGCTACTCAAAATTGAAGTCTTGAAGAGAAAATTGAAAACATGAGATTTGTTGCTTAAGTTGCAGAGTGGTCTGCAGCATCTTTTGAAAGTGTGGATTTACTGATGGAAGAAGGACAAAGTGGTTAATGGCTCTTACTGCCTGGGTGAACTACAAAGGTTCAGCTAAGATATGCTAACTTTCATATTGTAACAGTTCATCTATTTTCCAGACAGTCCCACAGGATTAAATAACCTAGCTTTAAAACTTCAAGTGGTATTAAAATGACAAGGAAGCCTTCTTTAAACACCAAGGTATGGTATTGAAATATTGTATTTAGCTATACAAGGATTACAAATAGTCGAGTCTTACATCTCTTAATATAGTCACAAAATCAATACGCAATTTATAAAGCTACTTACAGGGAAGAACATGAAAACAGCTATCATGCTTTATAAGTATCAAAATAACACATTGTAAAATACAATATTTAATAAAGACAGCAAACGTATTTAATTAGTTATGAAATCCAAAACACTACAAGAACCAAATAATAAATGACAAGGTATTCAAATCAGGACCTATGCAGTACATCAACTTTCTCTTTAGAGATCATTGACATAATCTGAAAAGTGAGAATAGTTTTTATAATAAGATTATTTTATATCTGTATTTATTGTTGTTACATCTTTCAAAAAGAAACAGTATTAACTTATACCAAAATGTATGTTTTCATTCAAGCAAGGATATAGCTTTTGCAAGATTATGTGTAAAAATTTCATGAGATCTACCCCATTGTTGTTCACACTTATTTTCCATCGACTGAGCTGTGTATTGGTAAGGAGAAAAAATGTGCAGATACATAAACATACACACAATCCACTTCATCTACATTGCATCTGTCTGGGATCAGACTGAAAATTTTCTGCAGCTATTGCTGTTATTTGCAATAATAACAATAATAAGTAGAACAATAATATCACAATATCTCAAGTAAAGAGAAACCCACATCTCCTTATCAAATGTAAGGCAGTAAAAAAAAAAGCTATTTTGAAAAATTGTATTTATTATGCCAAGTGAGAACTTGGCATTTAAGGTTGTGTCAGATTCTATCAAAGCATAATGCAGTATAATGCAACATAGTTCTTCAGTTCAAATCTGTTTTCAATGTGCTTATGCATGCCAGCCTGAGATGACCAACTGTAGTTGCGGAAAGGCAACATTGGTTTCCATTCCAGCAGTTCCAAATAGCCAATTTGTCCTAAAATTGCTTACCTCAAACTGTATTCCCAAGTGCAGAACTAGCAATGTAAGAAATTCAGAGTTATTGGCCTGATTTAAGATGGGATGAATATACAAAGGAAATCATATCTGAGGGATTTTTTTGTAATTCTATATCTTCCTCTAGAATATTGTCACACTTCCATTTCTGATCCTAGTTATAACTACAAGGGTAAAAACAAGGCACAAGGGAAATAGCAGAGATATTTAGATAAATTATCTAAATATTTAATATCCCACAACATTGCTGTTCTTTGTTTTGGTTTTCATTTCAACAAAGTAATTGTTTTGGAGGGTTCCATTATATTAATCTTTACTAATGACTAGTTTTAAAATAAGTCAGTCAGTTCCTATGTTTTAGTTGTAGAATGTGTTTATGATTTTCCTAGAATGTAGGTAAGGAAAACAAAGAGGCTACAGCTTCTAATGCAGAAACAGTAGGAAAAAGTAACAAGCTTTCAGCCACGAGATCTTTTCTGCAGGTCTCTCAGATGTTACATTTCCACCTCAAATGTAGGACTGTGATCTCACAGAATAACAATTAGCATTTTTGTTAGATTAAGAATGTCCTACTGAGGAAGATAACCCATCTAGCCCACTGACTACAGATCTGAAAGATTAGAAACATCTTCCATTTCTTCAGTGGACATGCGTGTCTAACTTTGCAACATGGGACAGCATGCAAAAACACAACTAACATAGGTCAAGATTAGACTGATATCGATCTATCAGTTTAGATTAAACTCTTCAGCTCCTGCTCTCTGACTTTCTGCTGTGATGACCTGGACCCTATAAATAAGGAGAAGGCTGTGGATTCTCACAACAAGATGTGAATAATATGTCTATTATGATTCTGGTTGTAGCATGCGGGTAATGGGAGTATGTATAGGCACAAAGCCTGCTGAGGTAATTTTAAGAAACCATGCCAGAGGAAATGTGTCACAGTGGCACAGCCTTACCCAATTTCGATTTATGAATCTGTACCATCCTGAATCAAATTCCAGTGTTTTTTCAGATGTGTTTGGTTTTGGTGGTTTTTGGTTTGGGTTTTTTTTGGGGGGAGGGGGCGGTGGGCAGGGCAGGGAATGACTTTCTCCCTTTCCTTTCCTCCTGGCCCCCCAGAATTGTTTCAGAGGGTGCTCACAGACTATTTCTTTTCTGGTATATGTGCAACCACAGATCCTAAGTGCATGTAACTACAGGGATACAGGGACAGCTAATGTGGAAAAGACTGGAGAACCATAAACAACCAGAAACTGGGTCTGCATTCATAAAAACCCAGAAAAATTACTTAGTCATACTATTTTATGAATCAGAAGGGAATACTCTGCCTGAATATGATTAGTAACCACCAGCGCCTAAACTTAGCTTTACTTCCCAAACAGTAGAAATTCATCAGCATACTTCTAATACCTTGAGGAGATTTAGTTAGCTATGAACAGAAAGAAGGAAGTAACATTTGAAAGGATCACACACCTTCACTACTTCACACTGTTAATTTGGGCTTTTACTCGGTTCTCTTTTAAACAAGAAACCCGAGGCCAAGTTTAGGAGTACTTCAAACAAAATGAAAAGCCCAGCTTGGGCTGTGGTATGTGAGCTAGTTCTGTCCTGATTTTGCAATGAGGATGCAGTGAAAACAAAACTAATTAAGCTTCCAAAAACACAAGTTCCCTCAAATTTTGGAAAAGATCAGAAGAGCCTCAGCCAACTGAAGCACTAAAAAGTCAGAGGATATGTTCACAGAAGTCCCAAACACATGTTCATATGCTGAACTTGAGCTTCAGCATGTGATATATAGCTCAAATCTTGTTCAGCTGACCTTAATGCATACAAAAATTAACACAAATGTGATGTGTATGTAAGTAAGGAGACCTTTTCCTTTCTCTTCCCCTTTTCCTATAGAATATTTTTCTAGAACTATCTGGTCATCAGCTGAAAGACAAGTTAATCTTGAAATGACATAGAATACAATGCATTATTCATCATATATTTCTGAATTCATTATGCACTGATTTTTACAACTCAGAACAAATCCCACATACTCTTATATCATCAGTCATCATTATAAAATCCTTATCCAAAGGAATGTATGCTTTTAACACAGAAACAGACACAAAAGGGTATTCAATTTAGAAATGCTCAGCTTGGGAAAACAAAAACATGCCACTTATTCAGTAGTCATGAATGATCTATTGTTCTGTTCAATTATGTCACTCTCTTTCCAGATTATCCAAGGACAGAAAAAAGTTTTAATCTGCTGTAAAACTCCAGATAACCTGAGCAGTACATCAGAAATTTAGTCTATTAATTTAGGCATATAAATTTTACCCAGGAATTTATTGCAGATTGAGAGCTTACATTTGTCTTAGATCAAAAGTTTAATCTTTTTAACTAAGAATTCAGCTAGTGTTTGTCCATGTCTCAGAGTTAACACACAATTTACTGCTACTGGAATTCTTTAGATTTTTATCAGGCTGCAGTGGAAATTTAAATGAGCAAATAAAAAATAAAGCTCATTTCTGAAAAAAGTTGACAGCTTTCTGGATCCAAAAGTTAGGCAATTCCACTACCAACAAACATGTTCTATTCTCAGATTAAATGTTTTAAATAATAGATAATTTGTCAGAAAATTTGTAGGGGTTTCTCCTTATCTAACTAGGTTAATAGTGTTATAACTACTGCTGGTCTGAAATGCCCACCAGTTACAGCTATTGACATCTTCTGCAGTTGACCAACAGCTTGATGTCTCTGTTCTCATTGCCATTGACTAATCTTAACAATTAATGTCATGAAAATTTGGAAAGAGATATGTGGGTTCTGAAGTCCAGCTCCACCCGACTAAAAGTAACCCTAAAACAAGTGCATGGTTTAGGAGAACTCCCAAGAGTTACTAATATTCCAAACATTAGGATTGGCTACAGAACACAACACAGTTCCCAACTTCCTATAACAATCTGAACACAACAAAGCTGTGAATAAAAATTGCCAGAGGAAGGTAGTTCAAGCATATTGCCAATGATTCTCTTAGCAGGACTTTGTTAAATTAAAGTTATAGTTGATCTGAAGAAGTGCCAGCGTTATGAAGGAGGAGGAGAAAATTGGGGAAGAGAGGAATATTTATTTTGACACCAAATCTGGTGGTCAGTTTAATCCTGATTATGTCAGGACATAACAAACAGGTACCTGACAACTTTATGCCAAGAGGAGCATGAAGCCTGTCTCTAGTTGTTGCCATTCTCCAGTGCTGCTCAGAAAAAAGAAGAAAAAAAAAAAAGGAAAAAAAATCCGTAAAACTTGAATCCAAATTTACAATCAATAGAAAAAAACTCTTTTCTCACCTGCAGAAAGTAGTCTAGGGCCTGAAGCATGGGATTAAGGCCATATAGACAGGGTTGAAACAAAGGGTGGCTCTGTGTCTTTTCCAACACCACAAAACACAGAATCATAGAATCATTTAGGTTGGAAAAGACCCCTAAGATCATTGAGTCCAACCCTTAACCTAACACTGTCGAGTCCATCACTAAACCATGTCCCTAAGCACCACATCCACATGCCTTTTAAATACCTCCAGGGATGGCGACTCAACCACTTCCCTGGGCAGCCTGTTCCAATGCTTGACAACCCTTTCGATGAAGAAATTTTTCCTAATATCCAAACTAAACCTCCCCTGGTGCAACTTGAGGCCATTTCCTCTTGTCCTGTCACCTGTTACTTGGGAGAAGAGACCGACCCCCACCTCGCTACAACCTCCTTTCAGGTAGTTGTAGAGAGCGATAAGGTCTCCCCTGAGCCTCCTTTTCTCCAGGCTGAACAACCCCAGTTCCCTCAGCCGCTCCTCATCAGACTTCTGCTCCAGACCCTTCCCCAGCTTCGTTGCCCTTCTCTGGACACGCTCCAGCCCGTCAATGTCTCTCTTGGAGTGAGGGGCCCAAAACTGAACACAGTATTCGAGGTGCGGCCTCACCAATGCCGAGTACAGGGGCACGATCGCTTCCCGGGTCCTGCTGGCCACGCTATTTTTGATACAAGCCAGGATGCTGTTGGCCTTCTTGGCCACCTGGGCACACTACTGGCTCATATTCAGCTGGCTGTCAACCAACACGCCCAGGTCCTTCTCTGCCAGACAGCTTTCCAGCCACTCTTCTCCAAGCCTATAGCGTTGCATATATATCAAAACATAAACTGTGCATATATACCAAAACATAAGATGTGCAAGGACTAATAATCAAAACCATAATTACTTATTTCCACTATTTCTACTGTTTAGTTACATAAAAATTTTTTTAAACCAATCAAACTCTATTTAAGAACTACTTAATTATCTTTTGCAATCTTCCTTAAAAATCTTTACAGGTAAACAAAAGGTTTAATACCATACAGAATAAGAAGGTCTTCTAATACTGACAGATTTTGTAAATCAGGCTACCAGGAATACTGATATGGTACCATTTCAGTGCTGTGCTTCAGTCATTACATTGACAACACCCAATATCTTCCAATAGCAAAACAACTCATTTTTGTAAACGTGCTCTTTATCTAGACTTTAAATAAAAATTACCCTAAATAAAAAGTGATAGTTTCTAGATGGTTTAAGCTTGTGCAATTAATATATAATAACTCATTGAAATTAACTGATTTATTTTGTACTAAATTGGTTTAGTAAGTTAAAGTAAATCCTCTACCTTGAGTTGAAAATTTAACAGTTGCTTTCTGCATTCTCAAATTAATATTCAAATATAGGAAAATGAAGGTCCATTCAAGAAAATCAGACAGGACAGAAACTCCTCTGTTTATAAACAGTTACAAGTTTTTCTTCATCCAGACCCCCCTAAAACTGAGCAAGACACTTATGCCACAAAAGAATGGGTAGAAACACTGCTATAGTCTACAAACAAGAACCTGCAAATAATAAATACAACTGTTGAAATAAAGTAAATATATTCTAAAATATGAGAAATGTATTTATTTCTTAAACTGATGTCTGTAGAGAACATGGAGAGTACCATAAATATATGGTACTACTTCTACTGGAGAGAACGTTAATGACGTGGTCTTGGCTGAGATCAATGAGGCCACACAAAAGAATAATATTACATTAGAAAATGTCTTGGACATCGCTTTTGTAAACTGATTATCTGGCATAATAAAGAAAACATTTAAGGAAGTTCTGTTTTGCATGTTAAATGATTCCTTCTTGGAATGGCTTGTTTTGGAACATAGCAAAGGAAATGTTAGTGAAAAATTGAAAAAGTAGTTATACTTGAGACATTGAGTAATAGTGACCACATCAGAATTAAATTTGGCTCTCTTCAAGGAGGAATAATATTAAAAAAGGAAAAAAAAAAGAGAAAAATTAACCTTATGATATGAAACTTCAGAAGAGATTCAAAACCAAAAGCAAAACATATAAAAAATAAAATAAAAGGACCAAAGTAATTTAAAGTTAATTTGAATCCTTGTATTACTAGCCGGAAGTTACATAAACACGATACCAATACTACATATTTCTGGTCCTTGAAGAATCAGGAAAATGAATGAAAAAAAACTCCACAAAGCAAAGCAGCAAGAGTCTTGGATAGTTTTTTTGCATCAAGCAGAAACCATTTTAAAAAAAGAAACAGCCCACTGAGACCAACAGAAGAGAACCAACCATGACACATGAACTGATGGGGTTTTGATGCATGACCAAGTTATGATGAGATGACAAGTTAACATGCATCAAGTGACTTGTGATAACTGGATGTCTCAGAATCAACGTAATTTTGGCCCCAAATTACAATGATTCTGTGAAGCTGCTTTAATTTATATTTCCTGCAGGCTGTGAATGTGCAGCCGCATGCCACATGACTTGCTAAACCACTGCAAACTGAGTGTGTTCTTGAGTCCTGTGTTTCTGATTTGCAAGGCTACAGTGAAATCTGAAGAATGAGTAGTCAAACTGAAAACCAGAAAAACAGTCTGCAGAAGGATGTGTGTGTCACCTGGTCTACCTTGCAATACATGAGCAACTGAGCATTTCTTTGCACTTTTTCTTCACCACAATAATTTAAGCAAATACCTGCTCATGACATACTTGTTTCAAGTAATAATGATAAGTCTCTGTCCCAGAGAAATAGTACCACTTAAACTCACTGATAATGTATTAAGGAGTTATTAGTACTTATTGACTTTCATGAAAAAGCAATTTTGCCAAACTTGGGCACTCTTAAAATGGGAGATCAGACTTTCCAAAAAAGCATGTAATATTTCAAGAAATAAATGCAAAGATCTTTCAATTTACTGTCCATTTTTTCCAATATTTGGGGTTTCTGTTTCCAAGAATTCTTTGCAGTGATGAACACTATAATTTATAAACCTAATGTTTATATTCTTAAAAAATTTTAGATGTCAGAACCTAGGACTTCAAAGAAAAATACTGTAGCTCAATTTATTAATATGGAAGTCTCAGCATTGCTAAGACAGTTCATATGGAATTTTTGAATCAAATACTTATCTGCTAGCAAAAATAAGCATTCTTGTGGAGACTAGAATTGAAAGACAACACCTGTCATTTTCTCTTTAAAAGTGTTGCTACTGTTTCTAGTAATTGAGACTTGTTTTAACATTCCTAAACTATCTGCAAAATTGAAGTTAATTAACAGTATCTAGATAAACATTACAAAAAAATAAATGACAGTAGCTTAAGGAGAAATTTGGTTTCATCAGCACACTAGAAGTTTGGAATGTATTTACAGTACAGTCAATAAAAGGAAGAAGGTTAATTTATCTGACTTAGTATCTCAAAGCACTTTAAAATGCTGCTGTACTTAAGTACTTTGGAGGTTACTGATAAATAAAACTGCTTGTTAGCACAACATAAACCAATTTATTAATAATTTATCACTCAGAACTGAGTGACACCATCTAAGATAATACAAAGTAAGCAAGAATGTTTTTTTGTTATTACTCCTAAATTAGAATATGCTCAATTACCTATACATTTTATTTTCAATCTTGTTTGTCTACACAATTGTCAGCTGCTAGCCTGAAAAGCTTTTTTTTTTTTTTTTTTTAACCTGTTCCTATTAGCAAGTCTTTTTGGTGAAAACTAGCTGATACTGACATAGTGGGATTGATTTAGGTTAGATAAAGCTCTGTCTCACTAGACTAGCTATCTGGTCTTCTCTAAAATTCCCAGTCTGTACATTTTTCTAGTAAGGACGCTTTCATCTTCCACAGTCATATAGACTTTATGTGGTCTTTTTCTCCAGATGATCTTTTCCTTTAACACTATATTGACCTGGGAAGTCTTCTTCATTCCTTGGCTTCTTGCTTTAGTATTCTTTCGCTAGAAAGCTCCACATGTCTGTACATCTCCAAGACTCCCCTGGGAATAAGATCATGTCAAAATCCTGCAGGGAAGGGCTGGGATAGAATCCTAGCCCATCTGAAAGCAGGGAATATCACAGAAAATCTCTTCCAAATACTCATTTATTGCACTGTCCCCAATTATTGGTAAAGGACAAAAAGAACCAAACCCTACATAATTATTACTTTTAATGCTTTTAATCCTTAAGAATGCAGACCTAATGCCTTTAACTCACATAATAAGAAAATATCTTCAGTCTAAATAGTGCTTGGTGATCAGCTGGGCTTCCTAGGAACAGCTACCTGCAACACAGTAGAAAATTGAAATTTCCATAGGACTATTGGAAAAGATAATTGCATTGCCACTGAATTGACAGTAGGTTATCTGACCACTACAGAAATACCAATTTGGAAGGATTAAAAGAGAGAATGATGATCTATCATAGTAAAGATTATTTGATTATCTTGTGATGAAAACAACAGTCTAATTTCCTAAGAAAATGAGGCTTTCTTGATCACTCTGCTCATTGGTGACACAATCCGTTTATCAGTTGTTCCCTATGACATGTGAGAACCCTCTGACCAATTTAAAATTTCTTGGGAAAAGGGTGTGGAGTAAGGGCAGTCTAAAAAACATTAAGTTTTTCCAAGTTGCATGAAAATCAGTAGTTAAGAAATGGAAATACTCCATTAGTTCCTTAACCAAAAGGGAGAACAAAGTCATTATCCAATTAATCCAATTAGCAGGCAACTGGTCAATTAGCACATGCAAACTGACTGGCCAACAAGCGCATGCAGAAACAATCATACCTCTGCTACTTTTTGCCCACCTAGGGAGCCAAAAAAGTGGCTAATGAATATAAAGAGTTCCAGGAATACTGTTGAATGTTACATGAGAGGGAGGGAGTTGCTATAAGGGAGACTTTAGTGCCTGGGATACCATGATGTGTGCTGCAGTAGGAAAACATTAGGTTTTAAGAAAGGTGAGTATGATTTTGGAAGGATTAAGTGATTTGTTAAGAAGTAGACATACTAAAAGAAAGAAGAAAGAAAGAGAAAGAAAGAAAGAAGAAATAAAGATAAGATCTCAGATTATTTCAGTAGGGGAAAGAACAGAGAAAGCCCAAGGGACATGAGATATAAGCATATAGGAGATTATAATACATTTCTTTCACTTTTCATGTTTATTTTCTGCTTTAATAATTGCTTCCTATTGAGGCATGTCCTTGTTAATATTTCTTATTGCTGATGTCATGCTGCTCAAAGATATTTCAGTTTTACTAGGCAAAACAATAGGTAGTTGGAAGGAAGTTTTATTCTCACATTCAGGTTTTAGATAATTCTACTGGGAAAAAAATTATGAGATTTAGCAAGACTTAAATACTTGAGGATCCCAGGAGCTTGTTGAAAGTTTTTCATAAAACTTCAAAGTGAATCCAGATTTCTCAAATCTAATAGATTATTAACACATTATTGGGGATCCAATCAGTCCAACAGAAAGACACTCAATGAAAGAAAAAGACTGTAACTCTTCTTTCCCAAAAGAAATATTTTAATTATAAAAGGATTTGATTTAAAATTGCACACAGACATGTTTTAAAGGTACTATAGCTTCTATAAGCATCGCATCAAATCTCTGGAGTTTACCATCTAAGATAGCTACCAGCAGTTGTGAGGTCTTTATTGAGGTTCACCGTCTATGTTTTCAGCAGGTGTGAGGTCTTTACAAGGGTGAAAAACAGTAACTGCTTAGGTTAGGAACTGATCAGTTAAAAACAAGTATTGTCCAATCAACAATGTTCAGGTCAGCCTGATGGCTTTCTTATCCAGGTATGCAAGCTGCTCTCAGGATCTACCTCCACCCTTCAGTGCTCTCAGATGCATTTTTAAAAGTTTGTAAACAATCCTGTAGTGACTAAGTAGTATCAGCATTATTACAATCCCTGTGAAAGCAACTGCAGAACTCCAAGATGCCAACAGAAACACGTTATTACCCTGTGCTACTGTAATGCAGTTACAACTGTAAGTATGGGACTCAGGTGGATGCAGTAATAGCTAACCTCTGCCATAGAATTACAATGTCTGGCAAGAGCAGACTTTACAGACCAAAGGACCAAACACTTAAAAAGCAAAACCACTGAGACAGAGTTTGCACAGAAATCCACATCTGTAGAAACTTATCATCCTGTTGTGAACAGTTAAACACAGAAGCCAAACCACGCCAACAAGGTTGTAGCAGGACTACAGTCATGGATATAGTGTATGATTAATTCAGAAAAACTCTGAAGCACCTTTTCGTCATAGATTAGAAATCTACTTTCTTTGTGTTAATTTATAGTTTACACCATTTAAAATATAAAACATGTTAAGACATGACAACTCTAATTCTCAGATATTTCCCATGGGTCCTGCAACACTCCCAGGCAATAGTGTCAGATATCAGTACGTGTCAATATGTCTGTTACCTTTCAACAATCCCAAGGTAGAACATTTCTATGCTGCTATCAAATTCACAGCACACTTCAGGAGCTGTTTCACAAGAATGTATAAACATCAGTTATTACTATTTTCAAATCTCCATGCTGTAAGTTTTTTGTTTTGTTTTACTTTTAAATTAAGAGTACAAGGAGTTTTCAACAGCCCAGAGATCTAATTTAACAGCTCAAGGGTTTTAGTGCTATTACACATTAAAGCAGTAAATGTGAAACCACAAAAAAAATCCAATCCATTAACCTGATATTATGAAGTAATTTGTTGTGTTTTCTAACAAAGTAAGGGGTTGTTATGTGTCAAGAAAATTACAGAGACCACATATAGCACTTGTAACATCTATTTCACAATTCCAAATGACAAGTACCCACACATATTACAGTGCTCTCCAAAATCCTCAAAGAAACATTTTCTGAAAATACTATTTTCCTTATGACAAAAGAGCATGGCAAGTTGTAAGCCTCAAGCCTTTTCATAAGTGTTTTAACCAAAGAATAAAATGGAAAGTGAAATTATACACATAAATCAAAACTGTCAGAGTTCCATGTTGCTTTGTAATGCCTGGGGTATGGGCAAAATAGAACAACTTTTGTCATTATTGGTTTTAATCAATCACACTACAGGGATGGCCACAAAGAATCTGTGCCTTAGACTTTGATCTTGCAAACAAACTCCAACTTAACTTTTAATCAACGGAGTCATTTGTCTGATTAAAGGTACACACATGATCAAGTATTTATAGAATCAAAGTTTGAGGATGTGGTCTATAAGGCCGCTTTGTGTGCAGGGGAAATAACTTAAACAGCTTGTATATAACCTCTGTTTATTACTGCTTCTTGGCCAGAGAGTAGCTGAGCCCTGGCAGGCAGCTGTGAGAGGCTCACCTATTTCAATATGATAGTGCATCAGTTCAGTTTAAACTGTTCTGAAAGCTGCTTAACCTAAGTCAGCATATCATGCTTAACCTAAATCAGCATATTGTGCTTAAACAAAGTCAGCATATTGTGCACTGAAGCAGATGTAGAATACATCTGAGTCATTACTGTGGTCCAGAGATGGCCGTGTCCAGCAGCTACGGTAGCCACTTACATTGCTCAGGTCACTGCTCAAGTGACTACAACTTTGTCCTCATCTTCCAGACGATTATTAGATCAAAGACTCACTACTTACTTAGTAATAATATCTTCACTTCTAGTTTATCAAGGCAATACTGCTGCAGCTTGTAAACTCTGCAGTAAGCCATTCTCAGTTAAAGGGTTTTATCCTTGGATGGGTAACATACTAGACCTTTCATCAGACATTCATCCCAAATCCATCTCACCTACTTTTATCTAAGTGTAAGCTAGGCCTCTGGTTTAAGCTGACCATTATTCTCCTTTTATACTCAGGAGAGACAGAAATATACTTCCAGGCTAAGTGCAACAACCAAATGGATCATCTCTTTTAGAAAGTAAAGTCAGGAACAAGGAATATCCTGTCAACTCCTTAGTCACAGAAGTTTGTAGGAGGTTTGCTATTGTCATTAGTAACAGTGAAATAAGGCCTCTGTTCTATTTTTGTGTTAAAGTTTTCATATATTTAGCAGTAGAATTTAAGGACAGTGTGGTGCATTCAAAGCTGTTGTTGGAGAACCACTTTTTACTGTAACTGTTTATTTTATCTTCTAAATGTGAAGCATTGTATTTACAAGAATTCAAGTATTTTAGAAATGAAATAACTCATTGCAGTGTTTGAGTGTTGACTCACAGAAGCTGCAGTCACTCAACAAGGCATACTATGGAATCAATAAAGAGCTTGGGACTGTTTGCAGCCTGGTTCTGAGCTATAATAAATGCTCAACCTGCTGAATACTTTAACACCTCCTCAATAGTGTGTTTAGAAATGACTACTATCCCAGATGCTTGTGTAACCTGAAAATATGCAGAAAGACATGGTCATGCCTAAGATAAGCAGAGAAGAGAAAATAATGACTTACTGCATGTAAACACAGGCACATAAATCAAGACATTTTTTCAGCAACAACATTAATAAGAACAAGATCTCTAGGACAGCTCACGTCTTTCTGGGCTCCCAGAAAACACATATTTTCAATCTTTGCATCATACCATTCTCAATCAACTGAGATGAAATATTTAATACATAAAGGAATGGGTTTATTTTCCTTTACTCTTGGCTTTTACCACACACCCACAGGAAAGCACTTGGCTTAATGATAAATAAAGAGTTTCAGGAGCTCATAGAATTGAGCAACACTTTCTAACCTTTAACTTTCTGGCTGAAAAATGACCTTCAGTGATGACCCCAGTGAATAGTACTATCTGGAATAATTCCCTCACATCAAGCAACCTATTATTTTACTATTATTAAGTTTTAGTAACACTGCTGGGAGAAACCATCTGTTAAAAGAGAAACAAGGTACTGACCCTTAGGTATTTGGGGACTGTTGTTTTCTGCAATCAGTTTAAGGCAATTTTCATTCATTTTGTACAATTTCCTTTCACCAGTGTCAGGAAGATCAGAATAAGAAAAGGCCAACATCCCTGTGATGTTTATTGCACATCAACAAATAAAAGATATATTTACAGCTGCATTCACCAATTTACTAGGCCTATTAAACAAATGTGTTGTAAGGAAAAGCCTATAAAGCAAACTTAGCAACAGTAAAAAGCCCATTGTTTGACTCCCCACAGAAGCTTCAATTGCTTCACAGTATGAAGTCAGGAATCCTTTAGATAAAAATAAACACAGAAGGAATAGAGAACAGATACATTAAGGATGTTAAGAGGAGTGAAGTCTTCTTTCACTGGATGCCTGTCTTCCAAGCACTGGTTCCTTGGTTTAGAGAATTATTTTGCAAATAGTTTGGGAAAAAAAAAACCACATCATCATACTAGAGCGATCCAGTCGAGAACCTTTTAAATTTGTATGTAAATATATTTTGGGGGATTTAAAGAAAGAGAAACATAGGATAAACTTCACATGATGCACTGAAAGAGCGAATTTCCTAAAACCTGAAATTCTTCAGTACTGATGAAGTAGAAATGTTAGCAACGTGATTTCACAAGGATCATAAACATCTTTTTTTTTCTTAGCTGCTGCTGCCAAATCACAGTCTGAAGAGGACTATATATTGCCTATCATCAAATTCTTATAAATAATGAAAATCTTCTGCTCAGGCCAAAGGGATATGAGAAGTCATCGGTGATATTTTTTTTCTTTCTTCTGATTTTGGCTAACAGGCTTTGTTTGGTTGAGTTTGTTGTGGGTTTTTCTTTTTCATGAATAAAATTTTTGGCCTTTT
Organism: Mycteria americana; assembly: GCF_035582795.1. Taxonomy (NCBI): domain Eukaryota; kingdom Metazoa; phylum Chordata; class Aves; order Ciconiiformes; family Ciconiidae; genus Mycteria; species Mycteria americana. The sequence goes on along the minus strand of NC_134365.1, from coordinate 10,442,916 downwards.
ATTTCTTCTGTATTTTGACATATAATATCCATAGGGATCCTTTGAACTATATTGTAATAGATCACACAAAGCACAAAAAATCTCATGTCTGTCATACAACCTTCCTTGACTGGAAAGATATCCTGCACAACTAGGTTTCTGATATGAAATCTCAAATCAAGCAAATTCAACTAAGAACGGTAATACAATTTTAGAAGCTAAATGTTGCATGTCTATGGCAAATTAGTCTTTGCCATTACAGGCTTGCCTTTGTGTTGACTTTTTAACCTGCAGAAGCATTGGGAAAAATCAGGTTTTAATCCATTCCCTGATACTGGAAATCTAAATACCAGGAGTCAACCAGTAACAGGCAGGTGAGTTAGTTAGAGAAAGTGGCACCAAGTTTCTCCATGGAAGGCAAAGAGACAACACGGCAGAGGATATTGCTGTTTCCTGGTAAACTTCATTGATTTTGTGCTGTGACGTGTACAAGGTAAATGGATGGCACTTCCACCAGGCAAATGAAGTTTCAGCCTGAAACATTGCACTGCATTCAAGGACAAATCTTAGGTCATTACATGTAACTGGAAGACTCTTGTTGACTTTTAATAAGAGTTGAGCAGATTTTGATTGACAGAAGAGGTAATAAAGCATACCAAGTACTACATTGAGACAGGGTAGCAAGACATGACATAAACAACCACCAATTATCTGCTTTCACCTGAGACTAATAAAAAGTAATTTAAAGATGAGATTCAACTTTTATTCCATCAAAAGCTATTTTTCAGCTACATGAGTGATCCAAGTTTTGCAGCTATTGGCTACACACAGTGTCTGTGTGTCATGCCAGGGCCAAGATGTTTGGCAGGCATCACTTTGTTGACATCTTTGTGGTTACAGACCTCCTGTACATACTTGCACAGAAACTGTAAAAGGAACCTTTGACATGCCATTATATTCCGGAGGTCCTGCAAATTACAGGTAAAATAAGAATGAAAGTAGACTAAAAGAGAAACAAAGATTCATCACTAAGATTATATATTCACCTAAGGCAGTGCAGCTAAAGAGTGTATCCAGATGCCTGATTGCAATGTGCTGTAATTTACAAATCCTCTGAAAAGGTCTAACATCAAGAAATGTCACAGAGAAACCCTGAGAAAAACCAGAGAAACCCTTCCTCTGTTTGTAATATTGTTTCTTAAAAACAAACAAACAAAATTATCTCAAAACACTTTTGCTTAGGTGATTTTTAAAGGCATGAAAATTATCACAGGGTAAGAAAAAACTGAATACACAATACATTTCTGCTTTACATTGTTTTGAAAGGGAAAAAAAATAAGTCTGCTATAAAACAGTTTGCCAAAGGGATGCAGCATGACTGAAAGCATATCAGTTTATAGCTTCATCAAAACTAACAGAATATGGTTAGAGAAGAAACACAGTGAAGTCAGCTTTCAATTGAATTCTTTACTGAGGTGAAATCTCTCTTCCAAAATAAGAATTTGTAGCCTTGAGGATGATTAGAAGAACCAAGATCAAGGGAAGAAGGAATTTGTCAATGTGAGACGAAAAAAGTAGGGAAACAATAGGTTGGTAACATTTGTTTTTGAAACTACGCTCTGAGAGAATCATTATGGTTTTATTTGATTTATGTATGTAGTAAACTCATTCAGTTCCTCACACTGAATATTGGTGATGACAATTTAAGTTTTGCATCAATTTAAAGATGGAGTTTATTTTAAAAGCTTTTCAAAAATTGCATCTTCAAAGTTATTTATATCCTTTCTTTACAGGAGTTTGGAATCATAACTAAACTACACTACAGATTTTTTATAACGCAATATTTTCATTCTTTTTCTCCTTAAACATTTTCTTTCATGTTTAATCATGAATCCTTAACTGATTATTTAAATGCCAAACATTAACTAACCAACACAAAACATTTTAAATAGTATACTCAAGTTAAGAGGGCTTTTTTCTGTAAAACAAAGATTATTATCTTTATCCCTGCAGGCTATGAATTTCTTTAAAAAATTAAGATTTTTCTAATTAATGCTGGCCGCATGCTATAACTTTATCATATTTGCCTGGCTACATGAGGAAAACCAGGGCGGCAGTTTTAATAATATTTACTATTCCCATTGCACACTTTTAGAATATTTATTGACCGAAAGTTTCTCAAAAGGCCTGAAACAGATGCTCACCCTTGCACAGCATCCTGTAAATCATACAAACAGCATTAATCCTGTTTTCATTTAAGTAAAATATAACACTTACTTTCAGTGAAAGAATGATGAGTACAATATCTGATGAAGAGTTTAAAAGAGCAGATGGTGTTATCACTTTGAAAGCAGGGAGGTAGCTGCATAGAAGCAGCAGCATGCAGGATATTCTGCTCTTGCACCTTCAGATGGTACTTAGTTCTTTAAAGCAAAAGCAGGGAAGTGATTGATGTTAAGCAGCAAACAGTCTGCTGCTTGCATCCCCGGTGGTGGTGCTTATCGCTTCAGAGTTCTGTTACAGCAATACTTAGAGAAGCCTTTGTCAACAAAATGCAGTTATGAAAGGAACTAGTATGGATTCTCTGCCAAAAAATTCCTGTCTTGGTGAGCAAGTCCCTCTAGGATTATTTGAAAACACTCCTGAACTTGCTGCTAGTCACCTCTTGTGATATGGATGAATAATAAACCTAAAGCTTGTCCTAATTGTTGGTAAAGAATCAGTTGTCTGTCCAGTGGGAGAAGGGATGCAAAAGCTCTCCTCTCTACCCACAGGTGGCCCAGAGATATTTATGTATCTTCCCCTAAGACATTTCTAAGCTGACATTGACATCTATGTGGCCTCGAGAATTTGGGTAAGAAAGAAGAGACTTCTTGTCACATGGTTTTTCCAAACACTCATAATTCTGGTTATCAGCCCTTATACCCAAACACATTTAGACCTGGAGCCATAATACAGGATAATATAGGTCTTTAGTTCCTAAACCCTCGGAATTGTACTGCTCTTTAATTCACTGTAAAAAAAATCCAAACTTCAATCTGTTATATATATGCACACATATTTTATAGATACATATATATATTTGTGTATATACATACACATAATCATCTATCTTTTTTTTATACCAACTTCTCTGGACTATATGTAAGCATAGACCACAAGCTAAATCCTTATTCTGGTACAAATTCAAGATGATTTATATCTAGCAAGAATTAACATCTTTCTCAAATTTGAATTTACCTTGGTAGGAAAACCAGTCTTTCCTAGTCATTCGAAATCAAAATTCTGTTACAATGAAAGCTGTTAAAAACAGAAAACATTTTCGTGGATGAAATTGAATCAGTCATGATTCAGTTATGGGTTATGTGGCTAGTCATTAATTAACCATGATTTATGTGGCCAGGTGATTACTAATTGAAAATACTGTACTTGCATTAAATATATTTACCTACTTCAGAATTCACAAATGCCTGTCTAAAAATTCCCTACATTTTTGTTATTCAATTTAGTCATTAGTCCCTGAGTAAATTTTGCTGCCACCTAGCTAGAGAACAGACACAGTAACATATCATGGATAAGCATGATGAAACTCTTAGTGTTAATTAAAATGAAATCTAAATTACAATTATCAAGAAAGTTAAAGTAGGTGTGCTGAAAGTCTGGCTCCTGTAAATGGCAATGAAACATTTTTTCTCTTGTAACAGACCTCAGCAGCCCTCAAAGACGATTAGCCATCCCTAACATACCTAAGTTCTTATACATTACATGTTTTATATTACACATTCTACATATTAAAATCTGTATATGAACATGGAGAATATCACTTTTCTTCTGCAACATTTCAGCTCTCCCTTCCTTAGTTGTCTGCTGCTATTGTTTGAAATATTTATTCTTGGAGAATAAATTTTCCAATCCAGATTATTTCCTTCTAAATTCAGTCTGCTCCTTCTGCCTGCTGCAGCTTGACTTTACTACAGAAAGTAGCAAGCAGTTCCCACAGAAGGTAAAAGGAGGATATTTGGATGGATAAGGCAGGCACAACTGCTTCTTAACCATACCTTTTCCAGACAAGAACAGTGTCCAGTGCATAGCTACACAACCTGAGATCAGGCGATGCCAAAATCCCTCAAGTCACTCAAGAGCAATGTAAATGGGTGAAACAGAAAACAGATCCCTCAAGATCTGCAAATCTCTGCGCATAACTGACTATACCAGATCCCATTGCAACAACAAAATTGTACAGACCGCTGTAAGGGCTCAACATCTCATTTTCATACTATGTTACCTTTGCTCTTTACCATGTTCACAAACTAGGGGGAAAAACATCCAGCTAGAAATACACTGCAAACCATGCATAATGCTTGAATTATACAATTACATCCTTCATGGGCTCTTCAGGCCTACACGCTTCTAGTGTAGCTCTATTAGGCTTATATAAATATATCCCTCCTGTCCTCTGGAAACCCAATCCATTTCAATCTGTAATGTAAATAGTTTCTTTTTAACATGCAGTGTGTGCTGATTTCACCTTAATTATATATTTCCCATTGCGAAAACTCAAACTGTGGGATACTGGGAAAGAATTTAACCAGCAGCCTATAAAGAATAGGGGCTGAAGCTTGGTTTCCATTAACACCTCATTAGGCAGAGCCTGTACTGTACATAAAATGAGCTAATGATTTTTATATGTAGTTGTCAACCTATAACTTAATAACGTAGAAACTTTATTTCTCTGTAATATTGAGCAAGCGATAATACATTTTTATCTCTACAAATCAACATGAAGCTATTGGAGTACATTATTACTGCAAGTAAGTTCTTCATTCATCATCATCAAACACTGACCTGTAGCGCAACCATACCACTAATACCACAAGTGGTACTAATTGCAGTGTAAATTTTCTGATAGACAAAAGGTGACGGTTTGAGGAAAACACCTTCAAGTCCTGGATATAAATAGTTCAGCTTACTAAAAATGAAGTTAGAACCATAAAATGACTGTTAGGTGGTTATAGGATTAATTCTAATCCCATATAAAGGAATGGCAAAATTCTCATGTTTGAGTTTACTGAAAATAAAGAGCATCGTCTACCTTACCAAAACTCACCATTACACTTTGCATTAACTTGACAGGTTTAACAGTAGTTCAAGAATGCAGGACTTTCATTAACTCCCACTGAAGCTGAGTAAATGACCATAGAGTCAAACAGGGGTTGCACAATATATCCCTTAATTGGCAAGGGGATTGTGGTATTCCTATCCATCAGATGACCCCTCTGCGCAAGGGTTAGGACCTGATCTTGTTGCAGTGGGTTTGGAAGCATGTGTGCTCTGCAGGTGAAGCCTGGTTTGCTGTGAGAGCAAAAAGTTCTCATTCACTGTCAGTTCACTACTCTTTCACTAAGCAGCACTTTTAAAGAAAAAAAAAAGGGAGAGAAATTGTGAATTTATAAAAATCAAAGAAAGAGTCTCCTTTTCTAACTTGTGGAAGCCTTCTCTTGGTTCTTTAAAATAAGAATAACTAGTTGTAAATACTTCTTCTATAACAAAAAAAATTAATGTCTATAAACCTCATCATACTCATCATAGAAGCTTGTAACTTACCAGTCAGCACTAGCCTATCTTGCAATGGCCTGAATCCCAATTACCACCAGCATCCACAGTTACAAAGGGAGGCAGTGAGCAGGCATGCTTGCTTTCATGTTTCAGGGTCTTTGCAGTGAAATTTATAACTGAATTTACAGCTACTCCACACTGAAAATTTACACATATGGACTTCATTGTCTGTACCAACGCAGCAACTCACAGGCCGGGCTGGAACAGCTTTGTGAAGAGGGTGCAGGACCAGCTCTTCACGACTACCCCATGCCTAGCTGGTACCACAGCAGCCTCTCTCTGGAGTCAAACCAATTAAGATGAGGGACCCTCCTGCTGTTCCTGTTTGATTAGTGAATGCAGCAACGACATTTACTCGTTGTCTTCATGCTTGGTCGCTACATTCTTTTGGCTGGGAGAGTTGCAATGGCTGTTCCCACGGTGCAGGCAGGTATGCCATTTCTAACCTTTGGCTCGGGATATGTGGTCATGCACTCACTGACTGCAACACAGCTTGTAAAATCAGTCACATTTCATAAGTGTGAAAAATGTGACAGGGTATTGTACGAGGCGAAATATAAGATGGTGATGTGTGTGTTCATGGTAGAGAATTTACTTGGGACAGATCTTTCTGTGTCATTGGATCCGAGTGAACTGACATTAGGCAGGGGAGCTTTGGCCCTCTGTAGAGAAATGGATGTTTTAAAATCTCCTTGAAAATATCAGAGTTATGATGTGTTATGGCTAAATTACTGGCTCCCTGCTGAAAATGGAAGTAGTATGCAGTGAAATGTACACTGATTCCAACCAGCAGAAAAACAATTACAAGTGAGCACAGAAGCAGTTAATAGTTGCAGCACCATAGTAGGGAGCTTGCCAAAACTGGCAGCTAAGCCAGAGTCCTGAACCAACATAACAGTAGGTCTATTTGTCTCATTTACTGTGCTTTCCTCATCTCCCTTACCCCATCACAAGCAAACAAATATCAATAATAATGATAGCCTTAGTAATTACACCTAGAAATAAATCAATGTTCAAATGCACACTTTCAACAGTAAGAGATAAGAAAGGATTATATAATCAACATTTGTCACTCATTCCTACTGTACTCTGAAACCATAGGCTAAAAAAAAAGTGGTTTATATATTAAAAGGGGTCATATAATTCATTTCATTGAGAGCAATTAATTGTTTACTTACAAGACAGCTTTCCATGACAAATCTTTCTTTCTTTAAAACACGTTTCACTACCCTATAAAAGCAAATCCCATTTCTTATAGCTTCCTAGCAAGACATTCAGACCAATTATCCTATTCAGCTTCTCCTTTCTTTATAATTGGTAATTTAGCTTGCTATATAAAACACAATTAAACCTTGTTTAGACTAAAGCTGTCTACACGTGGAGCTGTAGCCTATGCTAATTCTTAAATCTTAGCCATACTTAAAATAGGTATTCTAATGCACTTCACACTGATGCAGCTTAGTTATCACTTTCATAACCACAGAAATGTTCTTGAGTAAATTAACATTTGCTCATTCCCAACTATGTCAGCAAAAAGGCATTTTCTTTTCATCTTTGCATAAGAGATAATATCAAAATATTACTGATTGGTCAGTCATCAATTTATCCTGCACACTTACATTTTTTCACTCCTACTGCAATAACTGCCTGTCATATGTTTCTAAGTACATAACCTACAAATGTATGTACTGCTGCAGAGAACTGAAATGTCATGTTGTGCACAGGTATTTTTATATATACACAGGATTAAAACCAAATCATAGGGAAGAGTTTAAATCACATGCAATCCAGAACTGAAGAAGGACATACTCTGAAGGAGCTAAGGAAGAATGGTTCAGGCTTCAGGTAAACTGAAAATTTATTTAAAAAAAAATATAAGTACTTTTTTTCTTTGGATTACTCAGTTAAACTGCAAGCAGACTTACATTGGCAGTTAGTCATTTTAATTATAGTGTGATGACACTTGCTAGTTTAGAAAATGAATCATATGGTTGCACAGGAATTCAGTCTTTTTGCCTTAGCTATATTTGTAGATAGATAGAATTCTAAAAGTGAAACAGACATTTAATTGTTTAAGGGTTACTTGATGCATAAGAGTATATTTATTCAGCAATAATTTCAGGTTATCTTCTCAATTTCTTTTATTAGAGACCAGACATCCTTCTTACAGCATGGAGGCTAAGACAGAATGACAAGCAAATCTAACATGCTTTCAGGTAGAAGAATATTTCAGTAGCCTAAAATCATCAGCAAGTGCCTTAAATCTTCCTGAATTCAGTAAACTTAATTATGGACTCATTTTAGTACAAGGAAACAATTAACAAGATTTCTGAACAGGAATATTTTATTCTGTCAAAGGACCATAATTTAACCCCAATGCAATACTTTCAGTGCAGTCAATGAACTTGCATTAGCATAAAGTCTTTAAAAACCTGACACACTGACCTACCTTTATGTGACAGACGTAACCTTGGCTGCCTCGTATCTGTTGCTTGACATCCAGTCGGTAACTCTAGTAACAAGCCATATAGTGCCAGGATTAAAAGGTCCTGGGCAGATGCCATCCTGCCCAAGATCAAATTCTTGCGCTCTTCACTTAACTGCTGCTGTTTGTTTGTTGTTTTGGTGGGGGTTTTTTAAGGCTCCAAGTTCCACTTCTACTTTCCCAGTGCAGTTAGATCTCTCTCTTTGGTCAGTTTGTGGGGTATCTCTATGGGAAATTCAATGTTCATCAGAGAAGCACACAGCCTCAGCTAGCCATTTGTCAAGCTGTGCAAATGTCATGTAAAAATATTCCCTCCCTAGGACAATTGTTTATAAAGTGCGAGGACATTCCAAGGCGTTACTCTGCAGTGTTGTGTCTTGAGCTCTCTTTAGTAACTCTGCCAGTGGATTCAGGAAGAAGCTGTATTTTCAGTCCCTCCTGCAAGGCAATTCATTCAGAGAAGGAGGGAGGGAAAAAAAAAAAAAAAAAAAAAAAAAAAGAAGAAAGCACCCTCCTCCTTGGTGCTCTTCAGAACTCAGCCCCTTGCTCTGACTTGCCAAACAGCTAGTTTTAATTCACCTTTCACCTTTGCTAATTAAAAACAAGAAGTGCCATTCCCTCCTGGAGTTGCAGGATCCACCCAGTGGGGAAGCCGGGCTGTCAGGCTGCTGTATTTACTGAGAAAGTTCAGGGAGGGTTGAGGCAATGTACAGTACTAGCTGCTTCTAGGAAGCGTTTTAATCCACGTGCCGTGCACTGATTCCTCAATTGCTTCGTGGTTTCACGTTGTAAAGCATCGGGAGAAGGGTCAGAATTCCTCCCGTCCCTCCCTTTCGAAAAGTCATTTCAGCTTTTGTTCCCAGCTCAGTTTTAGAGGAGGATTAACCCTTGAATTAACTATTGAAGTACATTATCACTTAGAGTCATTAAACAGCATGCTACTAAGTGGATCAGAATAAAAAGATTCCACTTGTATATCCTTTCTTACTTTAAAAAAAGGTTTAGCTTTGTGATTTGTTTTTCCAAATGTGGTTTTATACAGTGGTTTCTCCCCATTACATTTTAAATGTCTGTAAGTCTGGAATCTTAGGTCACTTACACATGTCAGTAAAATTACTTATCTGACTAGAAATCTGTAGGATTGGGCAGTATTTAAAAAAAAAAAAAAAAAAAGCCTGAGCAAAACACTGTGATAACATAATAAACAGCATCAGATTTACAAGTGTCAAGCAGCTACCTCTTATATTGCAACTAACAAATACCAGAAAACTTCATCTCTTTTTCACGTCATTTATAACTTAAAAATATACCCACAGCAAGAACTACATTTTTATAAATCAAGGCATAGATCTATGTCTGGAGTACATTAATTAAGGAATAAAGTTCCCTGTAATTAAGACCTCATGCATAGAATCATTTAGAATTTTGTGAGCTGCATTTTAGTCATTAACAATTGCACTTTTTTTAATGGGATGGAACATTAAAGTTAAGTCCTTATGCTTCTCATTGTTTTGTACAGAAAAAGAATCACAAAGAAAGGAAAATGAAAACTAGTATATGCATTTGACAATAATGCACTCAAACAAATTTTGTAGCCAACAAAAGTTAATGATTTCTGGAGAGAAAGATTTAATAAGAAATTACTGTATGCCAACAAACTGAAAAGAACCCAGTACAATAATATAGTGAAATGCTAATCATTGTAATAGCAGGATATCTGGATAGGAGAAGACAGATCTGTTCAAGAAGAATAAAAAATATGAACTACTAGGACAGAAAAAAAAATGCAACCTTGATGGAAAGGCAGAAGTAAATCATGAGAGTGCCCAAGGACTGCTGGAGGCTGTGTAATCAGGAGCGGGGAGGAGGTCATGTCTACCTGTTAGTTCTCCAAGAGCAGGTCACGTATACATACCTGGGCTTGCTTTAAATTAGCTGGAAACTGTGCCAACAGCAGTTAAACCACAGGAGCAAGAGCTAAATCACACAGCTATTTGCTCCATTTCTTGCACACAACTGCAGGTTGCACTGAATTTTATGCTGATGTGCCGGCTGTCTGGCAGTAGCTCAGCATGTGTACTTGAGACATTGTCAGTGGAGAAGACAATGTAGGCTCTGCCTCCAAGCATTGACCTCAGCATGGATGAGTTTATCATCTACCTGATGGGGTATTATTATTGGCACCTTTCTGTAGTACTGAGGCATACAAATGTTCTGCATAAGACCATGAAAATCTGCTGTAAATGAGCACGATCTGGTGCCTGTTGGGGTTAGTGAAGACTCTGAAAATTTTCATTTGTCTTTGGATGTGATTCTGTGAGTTCTTATTGAAATATTTACATTTTTCCTCAAAAAAAAAAAAAAAAGATTCAATTAATAGAATTCTCAAAGACTCATTCTTTCTCAACATAAGTCTGCAAAATTTAAACATTTCCGATTCTGAGATAGTCCAAATGGATTTTTTTCTTTGAATGATCCTGGTATGGATCCTCCTTCTAATTTAATGTATGTATTTTCAAAAAGGACACAAAAATCCAAATGTTAGCCCACAGTATGAAAACTAAAACCATATTCAGTGAATAAAGCAAATATTAGTGCAAACCGCAAAATCTTTACTCTCTCTAGAACTCCTCTCCAAGCTGTAGTAGGGTGTTATTTATCAATTTTCCCAAGCTGCAATTAAGATTGTAGATGCTCAACAGACTGACTAGTTAGACTTCAGGTATCCTGAAGTGGCACCAAAAAGTTAGTGCAACAAGTTCAAAACAATTTCTCCAACTTTAAATTTCTGGTTTCATTTTCCAGTTGGGGAAAGGTAACTGAGGGGTGAAAGGGACAAGGGAGCTGCTAGAAACTATGGGCCTTATTTTGTATTTAGATACGACGTAGGGTGCAGCAGGTCTATTCAAACAAGACATACATAGAAATAAGGGCACTTCACCGCCAACCCGAGCTTATGTGCACTCACGTGCATTTCTAACCCCACACGTCTCCAGCCATTACACAGCTCCTTGGCTCCCTACAAACATGACCCAGGGCTGGAGCTCCAGTACAGTCAGAAATACCCGAAGAAGCTGATTTTCATATTTTTGCCCAAGGACAAAGCTTTTTTGTCTGAAATCTGATTCTCAAGCAGGGTGGGCCATGCGGGTGCCTCAGGCTCCTTCCCCTGCCTGCCAAGGGAAGGGCCGCAGTGCAAAGGCGCAGGAGCAGAAGCTGGAGCTGCTGCTTGAAGTTAAGGCTTTGGCTGTCAGCAAGAGGTGCCAGCATGGGAAAGCTGGGAACGGCCGCTGAGCACGGGAAAGATGCCTGCACTGGAAAGAGACCTAACAGAATAGAAGAGAAAGGGAAAATTCACGTATCGGTATATGCAGGAGACTGATTTTTTTTTCCTAAGAAAAGTTAATGTTCTCACAGGGTGAATCCTTACTTTATTTTTCTCAAATTGCTGTATAAGGATTGCAAGCCTTACACAACAAGTTTTGATGCAAAACAAGTAGTGGAAAGGTACACACAATTTCAAGCCAAGAGAAACGTGTGGCCTCAGGCAAGGCAGTCAAGCTCTTTGCCTCAGCATCTTTTCCATTAAATAGCATACAGTCTTGCCTCAAGGGGTGTTTTGAGAGACTTTTTCCTAAAGGTTTTTAAACAGTAGGTAGAAGGATGGCAACAAAGATGTTCAAATATTAGGATTCAGTCTTAGATGAGTACAAACACAGATGCCCCAGGGCTGTGGAGCCCCCATGTAGTACAGTGCTGGGTCTCTGAAGAGTAAACAAGGTGGGTTTACTGCTTATTTTCTGTTAATAAGGCAAATACAACAGATCTCTGTCAAACCCGAGTTTGTTTCAGTAGTAAAATCTCCAGTTAAGTAAATGCTGACAAATAAGTAAAAAATCATGCCTGGAAACCTGTAAGTAAAGAGTATTTGAAAATTCAAATGCAAACCCAGTACTTGATTGCTGTGGTAGAACCCCTATAATTACACTGTCCTAAAGAGGAAGACAACAGGTTTTCTTACTAGAAAAGGAAAAAATAAGGTTGTTGTATACATTTGCATGCTTTATGTACAGTAAAGAAGTCCATTAAAAGAACTACAAATTAATTTGTAGTTAATTTGTAGTGTATTGTGTAGTGAATTGTTATGTAGAGCCTGTGAACCATAGTTTGATTTGCTGCAGCCGCTGCAGATCCAGAGCAATTCTAATGAAGTAACTAGGCCTGTAAATCTAAACACTCTAACACAAAATACTTCTGACATATTGTGTGAACTGGTTTAACTGATAGAGTGAAATGTAAACGCAGGAGCATGATATAAATAAGTAGATCTGCAGCTACTAGCACCAGTAACAAATTCTAAACATTATAACTATAAAGCAAAATGAAGTGTTTAGAAATTTTAAAGCTGGGGTGGTCCAAGTATTGCCATAACCATAACTTAAAACCAGGTTTTAAAGTTACAGGACAGCCTTCTGATGATGATGATGATACACTGAGCCACAGCAGGAATTCTCTTTCTTTATTGGATTGTGCTTGCAGGTCAAGAAATGGTGTGCAAGCCCAGGAGGAACTGTATGGCCTTCACTGACGTTAATGATACCTGTATCTTCTTTAGTACTCTAACCTGTGGTAGCTGTATTGCACAGGTAATCATATCTTCATTTATTTAATAGGCAAAGCTTTAAAAGACTCTTAAAGAACTTCTTCTCTTACAGTACTTCATCTGTAAAACTTTTTTAGTACTACTTATCCACGGGGCATTGCAGTTCTTATTGACACATCAGCTTTCAAATTCTATCATACAGAAATCCTCCTACGACAGATGTAGGAGATGAAGGAAAGATCTATATATCATGTAATTGTTATCTCTGTTTTATCTCTGCCTTTGAGGTGGGAATTCATGTCTGCTCCAATCTCCATTACAAACTGCTAACTGGTTCTCTTGCATCAGCAGTACTGGAAGAAATGGTAACACAAAACTGCTTGTCATCGGCATGGTGCAGGTACTGCAGCCTCATAACTCCCAATCAACCCATAAAAAATTCCGTGTACGCATTAAGTAAGAGCACTGACAAGACACAACAAGAACACAAAAAAGCTGATCCAACAGGTGAGTAATCACTCAATAATATCTTCTGGGACGTCTCTCAACGAAGGGAGCAGAACCACCACTTGGATGACCCCACTGACCCTAGGGAGGATATGCTAACTGATAGTAGAAGAATGTTGCCAGATCCTGTTTGATACAAGGAAATAACAGGAAATAATAATAATAATAAAACTTAGTCCTCATATGGAATTTTCAGATTAGAAATGTTTGAGGCCTTTGCTTTTGTCTGCAACAGTTGGATCCTAACCCTACGTGAAAGTAGATGTGTTTATATGTAATGTCTCCAGGACTGGGAAGTGTTATTTCTCTTGTTTTATATACAATGCATTCTCTCTTTGATCTAAGATAAAATTTAGACAATATTCATTAAGCAAAAGAGTTTGACTGAACATGAACCTGTAGTTCAAGCTAGCCACAAAATTACACGGTAAATTAATGCTCTGGAGGAAAAAAAGAATTCTCAATTAAATTACATTCCTCTTAATTCCAGAAAGACTGGGTTTTTACAGGTAAATATTGAAACATACTGTCCTTGCAACATTGTTTGCAGTAACGTCATTTCTATGACTAATTACAGGTGAATGTCAATACTGCTTGGGACATAGATTGCATACCTTGGTTAACCTATAAAAAACAGGTAGAATAAATATTTCTTTCTTCAAATGCAGACCTCTTGAGGGATTTCTTTATAGGCTGCACTAAAAAACTGGCATATCAGCATATCTTATTCCTGAAATCAACTCCATGTGCCTGACTTACGATTAGTACATGGGTCACAGCAATCTGTACGGTTAGTTATGGATGAAAATCAAATTACTGATTTCTCTAGGGGAATGTATTTTTGATGATATTTTTGCTACTAAATAATTGCTAAAGTCTCTCAAAAGAAAAAAAGAATGAAACAGTTAGTTGTTTGTTGAAGATCAAGATGAAATATGGCATGTCATTTTTTCCACTGATCAATGAGCAGGAAATAAAAATGTAATGGTCAAAAGTCTAATATTAAGTAATTATGGCTATCAGATATTTCTTATTAACTGAGAATGAGGATTATATTTTATTAAAATTTAATGATGCCCTTTTTTATCCCAAATGAACAATGTGAATATTGTGTAGTTCTCCCTTTAAATGATTTTGCTCCCAATTGATTGTTTCCTGATTCTTCACTATTTAAAAAAGAAACAAAACAACAAACAAAACACTAGTTATATAAGAACGATATTTTATGCCTTAAAGGCGCCATTTAGTTACTTCAGTTCTTAGCTATTAATTTCTCTATGCAAGAATGAAGTGGTTTGGCCATCGACAGAGACAGCTGTAAACAAAAGTTTACTTTCCTTGATCAGACACACGAAGATATAACCTACAAATTTTCTCTCTGAAGCCTACGGCCATCTTTTAATGCAATTATCATCTTAAAGGTGAAATGGAAAAGCATTTGTAAAAAAATAAAGCATTTTGACCACAAATCAGTTACAGGTTTTAAAGCTGCAAATGCATTTTGATGCAAAATATTTGAAAATCAGTTCCAGTTTTATTGCCCCCTAACAGATTCCACATTCCTACTTCAGTAAGGTGATAACATCATCAGTCTGGACATAAGTCCTGGGCTACACTTAGTTTGTATTTTTACTTACATCTATTAGTGGAAGTAATTGGCGCCAAGACATACGCCAAAAGCAGAGAGCAAGAACTGCTATATGCTGTGATTTGCATCAGTGGGATGTAATCTGCGTTCAAGAATGAATTAGATTTCTTGTGACAGCAACGTGGGTCCAAAAACTGAAGAAAAGACAAAGGAAAGCTAAAGACACACTTTCGGGCATTTAATATGGAACATGCTTGGAAGTGAGCTGTCTGTATTCAACCGCAATACAGAAAGCAGCTTAGTTGATACGCTTCTGTGTCAGAGCGGTTAAAGCATTAATTCTCTCCTTGGTTTAGAGATGCTTATAGGTATATATCCTGCTTTGAATCCCTTTACAGCTGTCAGGCAGCTCACATTTAGGTACTGTGATGCTGAGTACTGAAGCTCACAAATCCCCAGTATTTTGCAGCAATTCCTGGTGAGCAGTGGCTGATCTCGCTGTAGCCATAGACAGCTGTGGGAAGTGCGGGAGGTGTCCAAACTTTCAAATTCTGTACAAAATGTCTCAAAGGAATGAGGAGCCCAGTGTGGTGGGAACTGGACAATCTATTTCCTTTAAGGTCTTCAGAAATCCCAGCATTAACCAGATCATCAGTTTCAAAGGAGAAAAACAAAAAAATCCATTGCTACATTTCTAACTGCTTTATCACACACAGACACAAATATGCAACCATAGCCAATAATATCTCTATGTAAGAGAACTTCTTGTCTGATTGACTTACTGCCCTTTGCTGTGCAGTAGCTGAAACAAAAAGATCTGGCTTCGCGTTCAGAACTTGGGTGTTCCTTACACAATAAACACTTTTTTTTGCCATCTGCTTTATTATTATCATGAAGAAAGTCATTATCATTGGATTTAGCTTTTGACATCCGTCTAGACAGATATTTATTTGAACCACAAACACATTCACTTAAAGACAAAAAAAAAAAGAAAAAAAGAAAAAAAGAAAAAAAACCAAACCAGAGGCTTTAATACATTTTCTTTATTGAAGAACCAACAACTTCAGCTTTCAAGAAGTCTCTGGACAGGGTATCAAACAACATTAAGTTAATCCTTTAAATTACGACCTTGAGGAAATGAGAGAGGAGTGTCAGTCTATTTTACAACTACATAAGTGAGCATTTTATCTCAGGGAAATCTGTTGTCTGCCTGTTAAGATCATTTATATCATTATTAAGGATAGACAATTATTACCCTCATCTGCTAAGATACTGCCATATTCATAGTCATTTGACCTTGTTCCAGTAACAAAATCAATGCTTACAGTCATTAGAATAACTACTCAGAAATCCAGTTTTACAGCTGTGTAGCAAAAGTGCAGTAGTATTGCCAGATGTGAGAAAAACATCAAAAACTGAATCCTAAGGCTGTGTTGGCGGATACAGAAATTTCATATACAAAAATTTCCCCAATTCAAAAGAAGAGCAACGAGATAGAAGCATAAACAGGAGGCAAGCAATTGTCTGTACGAATGTGGAAAGCTGTCCTCAGGCAAGAGGACACTCTCTTGCCATAGCTGAGCTGAATTCAAAGTGAGAGGCTGGAGCTACGAAACAGGGTATCAAGAAAAATCAAGGAAAGCGTCGTGGCAGCAGGATGAATTAGACAGCGGACTAGCTGGCTCGGGATGTGGTCAAAGCCATGTTATTTGGGGCATTTTTAACTAGGCTACCCTGCCCTGCTGGGGAGGTGTACCGGATGATGTATCAGTTGTTTTCCGTCCCTAGATGCTATGATCTTATAAATGTTGTGGCTCAGGACCATGTCTATTTTGAATTAACAAAACCACTTTGTATGTAATGGGCAAGGCAAGGATTAGAGAGCTGATTAATTAGACCAGTACAAGACTATTTATACAGGGACTTTGTATACTTGGTGAGGGCACAGTGAAAACCACATTTCTCTGGTTAATCTCTCTGTAGGGATTCTCTGAATCATAATTTGTTTTTATATAAGTGACCATCTTCCTCCAACACCAAAGGAGGGCATGACCTGAAAGGGAAAGTCACCATAGACTGTAGTTTAGTCTGCTGTGACTTCCCTGCTCTAACACAAAGCACATGTGTATTCCCTAAAATAGAAAAGTTAAAGTAGGCAAAACCAGAAGGACATACAAATTATGGCTGCCTGGGGGAAGCCTTGATTTACAATACAGCAAGTTATACAGTCTGGCATTGCTGTGCTAGTTGATGCTTAGCATAATTACCATAGCAGTTACTATGATAAAGTTTTAAAAATAACAATAATTAAAATATTAGGTAGTTGTTAAATCATCTGGAATACAAAAGCGGTCTGTAAAATGCAGAACCCTCTCATTTTGGTTCCTGTGTATCACTTCTGCAGTCTGTGTAGCTCTTATTCCTTCAGTTATATTTTCCTAAGGTTTCAGAGCCAAATTATTGCATCACCAGAAAGGCTAGAAACAGGATGGCCTCATTTTCTGGTTGTGTAAAATGACTTGATTCAATTTCTATTAATAGGGACAGCTAGGAACACCAAATATCCTGAAATTATAACTCTATTGGTAAGAAATGTGAATATGCTAAAAACATTCATTCAAAAACCCCCCTATTTTATGAGTTAAATTCCACAAACTGAATTTCTGGGGTTACATCAAGTTAGTTGCAGCACTATTTGTGAGAACTGGAAACACAACAAAAAAAAATACACTTCTTCCGTTCCAGTAATCCAAGGCAATACTTCAGACTTATCCTTCAGACTACAAACAGTCCCACTGATTTCAACAGCAGCATTCACGTGCTTTAAGTTAAGCACCCAGTTAAGTGATTTGCTGGGTAAGGGTTCAAAATCCTGAATTTTTTAGTAATAGAAAAATAGGAAATAAAACAAAAAAAATTTGTTCCCAGTAACAGTGTTAGAAAAGAACAAATTATTCCTTAGTTTTAGACTTATTTTTCTCATGATTCCGGATAGAAATAACTTTTTTTGCATCTATACAATAAAAAATCATTTCTGAGGTGGTGGAAAACTGAGGGTTTATGGGGTAAGGTAGGCAGAGCTGGATCCAGAGAAGTGAGGGCAGGCAAAGGGGGCCAGGGGTGGAAGTCAGATTGGAAGGTACCTCTCCAATGCTAAGAAGATTGGGGGATCCTTTGTGGCTGCAAGGGTGAGTGGCACAAACTGACCTGTGTCCATGCTGTTAGGGTTAATGCACGCTAGTGCAGATTGGCTACATCCACTTACATAAATCGTGGACCAAAGGTTTCCCTGTGATCCTGAGTTCCTGAGGTGTGATTATCACCCTGTGTGTTTTATTAGTTTCAAACTGTCTAACGATACCTTGGGGGTTGTGTTGCAGTTCACTAGTTTGGCATTTTTATGAAACAAAATTAAGGTTCTGTGGTTGCATGCCATCAGATAAGTTATGAAGGAGGCCTGTGAGCTTTTCTGAGGATGCAAAGCCTACAGAGATAGAGTTGAAGGACTGTGTAGGACAAAGACCGGTGCAGCCTTTTTGTGCCACCTGCCAAGAGGCATCCCTGGAGTCAATTGCCTCCTGGACTGGAGAGAGCTGGTTGGAACAGTCTGAAAAAGAGTCAGGGAGCAAATGAAATATTAATTAGTCCCGAGCTGGCTCAATGAAAAGAGACTGAGATGGACTCCAAGAGATTTTAGAGGGACAGGAGTGAGGGCAGGGACCTTTCTCTTTGTTCTCCCTTTTCATCTGTGGGACAAGAGCCATTCCCTCCTCCCCACACTTGCAGACCCCTTTGCCTTCCCTGCTCCAGCAGCCTTTGGCTGCACTCAGTGCTCCCGCTGCAGAGTAAGCACTCTCCCTTTTTCCTTGCCATGACACCTCTCCTGTACATCTTCCCTTCTATCTTAGGCTGACATGAAGGCTGAGCTGCTTCTACACAGAATCAGGGTGGATCGGCTTCCTCCTCTTCATAAGGTCAGGGTCAGCATGGGATCCAGAAACTTATGTAGCAGAAAAAGTGTTCCTGCCTCCCCTGGCCTGTGCATGAATAGACAGATATGAAACAGTCAGGCTCAAAGACTCCTTCCCATCCCAGCTGCAGGCGAAGGGGATTATCTATTGCCTCTTGCTGGACACACTTGTAGGCAATTACCTTTCTCTGTTTATGCTGTGCAAGCTTTTAACAGTCAGATACTATTTTGCTTTTAACAGTCAGATACTATTTTGTGAGAACAAATTCTAATCAGAGCCTATCAGTTATTTCACTTTGCTGGAAATAAATATTATTTAGGAGGCTAGGTTAGTCACTTCTGTCATCACACAGCTCTAGCTATTCTTCAGTTTCTGGCCAAATCTTTGTAATCTGTACAGTTTCTTTCTACCACTTATGAAGTTTCTGGAATATGCCTTATTCAAGGGAATTTTCTGTCCTTTTTCTAGCTGTGTCAATGAAGCAAAACAACCTATTTGTAATTGAAATTACTGCTTTCCTCTTTGAAATGGTTGGGACTTCATTTGGCCCCTTCTTATTTCATACTTAGTGCCATAATGAACAATCACCATAGGTCATTTCTGGTCTCAAGGTCAAAGGATGTTCAAGTTTGAGAAGATTCACCTGAAGCTTACATTAAAGTGATTGTTATGAATCCAAAGAGAAGAGTGTCATGAACTATTTGTTACAGAAGAAAAGGAAGTAGACAGTATAAGCTGCAGAACTTACTTATACCCTGTTTTGCCTGCACTAACACTTTGCCTGGGGAGAAGCAGGATAGTAGACTAAGGCTGCATCTGTCTACATGAACACTCTTGCTCTCATTGGGACTATGACTTTGGAGTGAATTTTCTGATTCACATACCACGCCTCGGTTCGCATTGCAGAGCAGTGGGAGAAGATGCAAACTGAATTCCTTTCTGATGAAACTGAACTGCAAGATACATTCCAGGATTGCACCCAACATGCTCCTACTGTTACTGGGCACTAGTCCAAGGAATCAGACTAGAACTAATCCAAAATTAAACTCCTGGAACTCGTATAGCATAGATGTCAGGTCTTGTTAATGGTATATGAACTGATCAAAATGACTGTTGTCTCCTGGCTGCTGACAAATTCACATTGAATTTATTGAATAATTTCAGATACAACTACTTTTCATGGAAATAGCAAGTGATTAGGCTCATAAAACTGTTAAAGCAAGAGTGTGCACCTTACCTATGTTGATCCAATACAACACTGATTAGATGTCCAGATGCGAGAGATCCAACTTTAAGCTATGTCACAATTTGATTTAAACCCATGAATTTAAAGTCCTTCTTTTTGTTTTTTTTTTTGAATGAGGCAGTGCATAGAGTTGACCCATAGTCCAGTGGTTTTGCATGCCCACCTCAAACAAGAAGATTATCTGACATAGAACTACTTGGACCTTTCCTCTGAGGTTCACTATAAATGTAATCATTCATTCAGCAGAAACAATTTTTTTTTTTTTTTGAGAAAGAGACAAAGAAATTCACATTCTATTCAACTGGAATCTTTGTTTTCACTTTTAATAGACTGAAATACAATTATTCACATAACACTATTCACAGGACCTCAGCAGATCTGGCACTCAGTTCCCATGTTCAGATCATCAGACTAAAACACGCAGCAGAATGGAAGCCTGTCTGAGAAAGATTACTATTACTTGTCACGTTTATGGAAATGTGCCATTTTCTTCTAAAACAGGGGTGTGCTTGATCAAGAAAGCCTGCCAACTAAAAGTATATATTTATAAATACATAAATCTTGATCAGCCATAGCTGGGAGCTTATTTCTCTGTGGGCTGAACACCCAACAAATGACCAATTGACTTCACTGTTTGAATAGCTGTAAGATGGGAGGAATTATTTTGTACTGAAGGTCATATTTTATTTATTTCAGTTCAAGGGCCAGTAATTTTCCACAGTTAATATCCTGTTTTTAAAATATCTTTAAATTATCTCCCTAAAAATAAAATCATATATTCACACATGTCTTTCACTGGCACTTAACTTTCGGAAAGACTTAATTTTAAGCTTGTGTCATTGAACTAGTGCTTTCCACAGATATTCTCAGGAATTTGTCTTAGGGTAAAGATTTCTTTGAGTATTATCCTCCAGATTTTAGTGCTCTCAGGACCTTTTGATTATTCTCTTATAATTTCTATAGAAGACCCACAACCTTGACCCCCAAACCCCATGGTCAGAGAAATATATTAACCAACTATGTTTTCTGCATTCAGTAATTTTAGACTTTCACTGGGTAATTATTCACCAGCATCACCTTTCTCAGTCATTTTTGTGGGAAATTAATACTTATGAAGAGTGCTGTCCTGTTTGAGAGAAACAAGAAACACAAATAGAATTCACCAGAAATGAATCTACATTCCTTTAGACAAAGGAGAGAAAGAGAGCACCTTGGTACCAAAAACTGTTTGCAAGGTATATGTCAAAGAGGAACCAATGCAAAGAGGTGAAGATGATAGATGCATAGTGAAATTGAGAAATGCCATTTCAGGTAACTGTGTTTTTAGGATAGGATATGAGAAAAGTGAAGGCAAAAGTACAAAAGGAGCTTTCAAAGGAGCTAAAAAGAACATGGAAACTGCCATAGTAGGAAGTTCTCAATGACTATGGCTATGGAAAGGATGGGCACAGATGGTTCATGTCTACAGACCACTTCAACTTTGCCTCCACAGCCACAGCAGCAGGAGTTGCAGCATCAGTTCAAAAAGGAGTTGCTGTTGGACCTAAGTATCTTCATTTAATTTTAGAAGCGACACCACACAGAGAGAGAGACAGTGTACATTTTGGTGCTCAGGTGTACCTCAGTATTGACGAGCGAAAAAACACCATCAGTCTTGCTCATAAGAATCACATGATTTTATACAATCAAATCTATGTTTGTGCTTTTTTGCTGAGGCCACCATGAGATGTCACATGTCATTTTAGGGTATTAAACCTAGCTGAAAATGGGACTCAGCCCAAATATTTCACACTGACCACTAGACAATTAAACTAGAAATTATCGTGTTGTAGCTGCTAATGTTCCAGACTGGATTTGGACTGGAACAGATCCCTAAAATGCTTGGTACTCTGCAAGTTGTGAATTTGAATCAGAAGTTTTATTCTGTAGACTGTATTAATTTTGGAACTGTATTATTCATAAATTTGTAATTTTACTCTGTGTTAGTTGGAACATAGAGAATACAAAGCATTTAGGAAAAATAAAAAATAATAAGCACTAACAGTTTTAAGAACTGGTTTTAATTTGGATCTTCTCCTTAACTCAGGCTGCTCTTCATCCCTGTGGGGTTTCTAGAGCCATCCGCATTTAATTGACCCCTTGGTAGCAAAAAGCTCATTTAAATTTCCTGGTCTTTAGTCTACTGTAAAGGCTCATAGCAGCATTTGTGATACTGCTTTGACCAAAATGCCTGAAAATGCAACTCTTTTTCAGGTTGAAATTCCTCACTTCTTTCCCCCTTATAAATAACGTATAACATTTGTGCCTGAGTTCCTTCTATTAAAGATAATATTTTTATTAACACCAGATAGTGAAATGTGATTCCAACCCTCACTGGATATTTTGGATTGAATTCCCTCATAATAAAAACATAATAAAAATAAAATGTGAAGTGTTTGGACTAATTAATAATTATTTCTCTTTTATTGCAGATAATTTGCTTTTAGGCATGGATTTTAGTCTCCCTCAGACCTCCCCCAGCATTTTCTTCCCTTTCTATAAAGTTTCTTTGTATGGATAATCTCTACAGTTAAATAATCATCACATAAAAAAAAAAAAAATGAAAGGGATATATTTGTAAAGTTTGTTTCTGTTTTGGAGAACAGGCTTACAATTTTGAATCTTTGGTGTGAAGATCATGACATATTGGTACAATGTTTCCTTCTGCCAAAATTTGACTGGCAGCAACAAGAGTTGGTTTTATATTTTATAGGGGCCACTACAAAAACACTGTCTCCATCCAGAAACCGGGAAAATTATACAAATATTTCTACTGCTCAATGAGCTAATTTTCTAACCCAACAAAAAAAGGTTTAACAAGCCTTGTTGAACAATCAAAGTTTTCACCCAAGGAAGAAAAGAGCACACTTAAACAGGTTGATAAACAGAGCAACAACAACATAATTACCAGAGGATAAATATAACTGCTTAGCAGTCTTTTTCTCCTGGATGCGATTCTTTTTAAAATAACTACCTCTTAAATGTAACACATACAAAACCAGGTATGTCTTAGATCTCTCTATTTGTCCTTTTCATTTTTTACCTCTTTGCTCCACCCAGTGACAAGACATCTTTTTCTCCTATGGCTTCCTCTCCCCTCTTCTTGGGGATGTAACTGATGTCTAGGTCTTGAAGCTTAAAGAGGCCTTGCATGAACACTAAGCACAGAGTTCTTTTCACCTTAATCTTAGTCAACTACTAGTGTAGTTGTCTAAGAAATCTACCTTAGGCTATATTGCAGGTACATCTCTTTATTGACTGTAGAGGACATTTAGATGTCTATGCTCTATAGCATAGTTTAGATGTCTATACATATTTAAACAGCTAAATTTAGCTGAGCTAAGATCTACCTGAATTGCTCAGGTTTGTCAAGAATGCAATGAGTCTCCCCAAAATACTGACTATATATTGCATTTTTCAACAGAAAACGTGATTCCTAATTACAAGCCCATTTCTTCCAATTGGCAGCCATTACATAGCACCATGAATCATGCACATCTTTTTTCTTATTTCATCAGCTGGCTATAAAAGTTAGTTTCAAGGTCCAGAAAAATGGAATTTATTTGAATAACAACTAGCCACCTGCTTCCTTTCACAGTTGCTGAAATGAATGTGCAGCTTTTTGCTGCTTTCTAAACCACATGACTGCTTTATTGGAAGCCAAAAGAACAACTGCAGGAAAGTCAAATCAAAGATGCTGAACAGCGACACATCATTTCTTTCCTAAAGGGTTAATTCAGCAAATAAAAACACAGAATTACATTCAGGAGGTCCAGATTCAATTCCTGGCTCTGCTTTTGTGATATTTGTTCAGGTCACTTCATTTCTTCGTGTCTGAGGTTCCCCATAAGAAAAACAGAGATACTACTTTTCATGTCAAAAGTATACAGCAAAGATATTTCATTGAATATTTATGGATATTTAAGATATCAAGTCTGGAATACAAACATCTTTTGGATAGAAAATCATCCTATAAAAGTGTATATATTTTTAACTTCAAAATACTTTACACATCACACTGTAAGACTAATTCTTCTTATTCATATATTCCCTACTTAAGCAGCCACAAGAGAAACAAGTTGAATTTTAAATAAACTGTATTCTTTCAGATACAAAAGCTAAGATAATCTGCTTTCCCAGAAGTTTGAAGCCCTTTAGAAAGTTGCACAAACCTAAATGTTTTAAAACTTTTCCTAGAAGTCTCATGCAAAACTTGTGGAAATGAAACAACTTGGGTTTAAGAAACATCATTTGTCATGTAAGGGAGGCAGATGTTATTAATTATCAAAGTAGAGATCACGCTCATACTGCACAAAAGCAGGAAAAGTGTAGTAGCACTGTAAGTGAACCATAAAATTACAATGTGTTATTTTTGCTAGAGGTGGTAAAACTAACATCATATTTGGTAAGAAGGAATGTTGCTTTTCCTTTAAAAGACAATGCTACAGGAGAAATCTCTATATAACTACCATCAGTACTGTTCATCTGAAAGACTTTCTTTTACATTGATTTCTGCTTTTATAATGATACTAAACTGATGAAGTTTGCACTAGAATGGAGTGACAAATTGTGGCACAGTCCAACAAGTCAATGTGATGTGGTTCTGCTTCACTGGCTTCTTATGTGAATCTGAATGACCTGAAAAGGTCATTTTTTTCTCCTTCCTTCCTCTCTTTTTTCAAGTCTTTGACAAAACATTTTTTATGACACACCTGAGTGTGGACTAGTACTATAGACCCCAACCTCAAATGCTGGCATATAAGTAGACAGAAGCTATTTTTTCTTATTTTCTTTTGCACTCAATTGTCTCCAGAACACCCGAGACATCAAATGTGTTGAAATAAAACTGTGTTACTCCTTCTTCTCCCAACATCTGTTATAAAGCAAGGAAGATACATTTCTGAGGCCAACCTGTACTCCTTTACACTTGCAGTCCTTTACACATCATGTGATAAATTCGACTTTGACACTTATTTTTTTATTAAATTTTGACCCTTAGTACAAGGATGCTACAAGGTTTAAAATTTTGTAGGTATACCAGAATAGTAATTGTAATAATAATCCATTTAACACAGCACAGAACTTGTGTGGTTTTCTTTTCTTAATTTCTATAGAAAACCAAAACATTTTCTGATAAATACAGAGAAAAAAATGAAAGCAACTAAATACTGGAGTCAAACTAATACAACTTTTTTACTGCTGACATTGCTTTTGATTTGTCAAAGAATTCACTTTCCAAAATTGGAAACTCTCACTCTCATTCCATATTTGGAATAAATTATATCACCATATGTTTTAATTTTTCTTAATGATTCCCTCACATTGCTATTTACTTTTTTTCTCAGTTCAAAGCTGATCTTCAGCATTTAACATTGCAGATTCAAATCTAAAATTATCGCATGAGAAATTATAAGCCAGATGAGTAGATTCATTAACTTCTTTAGTACTGCACACATTTTTTAACATTGCTCACATGAATCTTTACTCATGTAATCACTTGCGTCTAGGCTTTACACAAGTCTAGTAGAAAACTCCATGGAATATTAATTCTGCTTGTCATTAGGTAGATAGGTAAGAAACTAAATGAATTATTTCATTCAAAAAATTGATTTTATAAAATATCTATTCAACTTAAGTTAGACATTGATAGTAATTGGAAAGCATTTAAACATTGAGGAGACAGAATACAGACCCATTACCCAATAATACCATCAAATTTACAGACTTGCAGATGAAATTTCACAGGTTTCAAATGCCCTACTTGTAATTAAAAAAAAAAAAAATTGTTTTCACAATCAATTTTTTCCTCTGCAGATGTGAAACCTGCTTTTTCCAGGTTACATAGCTAGACCATAGTGCTCTCTAATTCCATTTAAAAATAAGAAGAAAAGTAAGAAACAAATTTAAAAAAAAGTACCTGAAGTAACATTATATTTATAATTCTCCTAAGATATATCATACATTCTTTGTACAGGAAACTGCAACATAGGAAGGAGAAGATCTTTTACGTAAAGAGAGTAATCAACCAGTTGGCAACTAATTTCTCCAAATTATCTTGCGCTGGGCTCTTTTCTAAGGACAGTCACCCGCCTGCTAGACCCAGTGCCTGACTTGGTAGGGCTTTTGATAGCTCCTTTGCTGCGGATATAGTGTGATATCACAGTGCCTTGTGGAGCTTCAGCTAGCAAGAGCTCCACTTGGCAAAGTTGCTGTCTCCTTTTCACACAATCTGTAGTGCGCAGCCGGATGTGTGGCAAACGTGGTTCAGTAATAGTCCTGTACATTTTCTTTTCTTATACCATGCCAAAGAAGATACCCTTCTACCTTGGAAAGAAACATGAAGTTAATGAGAAGACAAGTCTGAAAAACAAACTATGAAACAAGTTCAAAAATAGATTTTTCTTGGTTATGGACCAGTGCTGCTTACACTAAAATATATAGAGTTTTCTTTTATTTCTGATCACTTCCATGCTTAGAAAGTTGAAAACACACATTTCCAATTATAGGCAGAAAATTTTCACATGGTCACTCAACATTTCTCAGCTTTCATGTTGAAGACCCTTAAAAGCAGAATGCTTAGTTTCATTTTTATCTTTCTGGACCATGTCTTTTAGCTCAGATGGACTCCAGATTTTTGGGCTATGTGTGTTAACTCTTGACATTTATGTGAAATTATAGTCCAATATTTTATTAGGCTATTGGAATAAATTTTTAAAAATTTATTTAGCGTTATATGGAAAATTTTATCCTTGTTTTTATATAAACAGCACTGTGCTATTTATTCAGTGACATAACATTTTCTGTTCCTCAATTCTGCTTCATCAGCATCATTTAATATCACTTTGACTGTTTCTTTGCTTTTTATGCTGTATAAAATACTAACAGCAATGCCCTGTTGCCTTCCCTCCCTCTGCCTGAGCTGGCACTTTAATCAACAACATGAAAGAAGGGTGGTTTCATGAAGTTCTTGCCAATAGAGAGGGTGTTTCCTCTGAATGTAGATTGCTGCCCCCCACCTTCTCAACCAGCGCTCCCAGGAACTTTACAGAGTTGACAAATAGGCAAGGGGGGGCAGCAGGAGGAAGGATGTTTGCGGCTGGTCACTACTGGGCATTTGAGTTAGCATAGTGAATAATGTAGTGGATGAAACTGGTGAGTAATAGGACCTGTATACTCTATAATGACACTTATTAGACTTTTAGAAAATAAAAATTCAGTTTTTTAAATTACTCATAATGAGATAAAATATGTTCAGAGTACGACTGGATTACTTGGGTCTTCAGGACAGCCCGATCATTTGTTTCAGGTACAGAAGTAAGAGTGAAATTTTAAGGAAAGAGTCAGACAAAGACAGAATCACATTGGTGCCCCTTGAGGATACAGTGATATGATTCTGGTCCATCTAGTTATAGAAAGTTTCTGATAAAATGATTGAGTAGCATCCTCAATTTACATAGGAATAAATACTTTCTAGAGAATACAAGAGCAAGGCTGTGCAAGATCATGAACATTTTTATTTTCTGTCAATGATTAATATGCTTCCTAAAATACAACTATTACAGTGAATCACACTTGTCAAGTCTAGAATTTTTTCCTCTACAGTGGTGGGAACCAGATAATTCAGAGAAAGATGCAAGAAAAATAATGGAAAGCATGGAGTAACTTTTCACAGGATTATATTCCTGGCTCCTTGTTTGATAAGAATTACCAGCCAGAACAAAAACATACTTGAAATCTATATTCTCATATCAAGGAGGAAAAGTCAGTGAGAAAATGATAGTCCTGGCTATGTTACTTACATGCAAAAGATTAAAATTGCTTTTGCTTTATAGTGCATTCTTTGATAGCTCAAATGCACTGGTATTTCTTTATTGTGTCAAGATCAGGAAAGAGATGTTTCAGAGAGCAGAAGAAGAGAAAAGATTAATTAATTGCTGACAAGAAAAATCTTTACATTTATTTTGATTATATTAATGATTTTACTTGACTGTGAGTTCACATTCTTAGGTAGCTTTGGTCTGTCGATCAGTCTTAAAAAAGACTGCACAATCTTTGGGTGAAGATAGAGAGAAATATTTAAACTTTCAAAAAACAGTCCAAAAATATATTGCCTGCTAAAACTGGCAAAGTAAGTATCAAGCTATGTCACCTCACCCTGACCTAAATTAGATCCTTAGTTCATAAGCAGTCCCATTTATTTCCCTGAGACTATTCCTGGACACAGGTGATGCTCAGTCTAATTAAAGTAATTCATCTGCTTTTAAGAAAATCTAAATCAAGAGAGCCTGAAATGGTATTCAATGATTGCACACATCTTACGTTAGAAAACACGGATCCTGAAAAGAGTCCTATTGGCTGCATGATTCCTTCAATTCTTCAACTTATACTATGAAAGTTGAATCAAGTGTTATTAATGCGAGGAGAGAGACTTCCAGTGTTTGCTCTGATACTTCCAAAGCTAAGTTGTCAGTAAGGATTGTGTATTTCTTTTAATGTCATCAGAAGCAGTGAGTGAAAACAAGACAAAAAGACAGATTCACAGAAATTATGGCTGTTTATCAATAGCATTTCCAGTGCTACTATTAAGCCTTTGCAAAATGAGAATAAAAATATCAAGGATACTTTAATCTTGTGGTGAAAGGCACAATGAGAATCCATGACAACAAATTTGACAGAAAAATTTAAATAAAAATAAGGTCCTTATTCTTTCTCAACACAATCGTGTTACAGATTAGGAGGACACGGATTCCCCACTTCTAAACCCTCGAAATAAAACTAAGTGCATT
The DNA here is from genome assembly GCF_035582795.1 of Mycteria americana. Classification (NCBI taxonomy): domain Eukaryota; kingdom Metazoa; phylum Chordata; class Aves; order Ciconiiformes; family Ciconiidae; genus Mycteria; species Mycteria americana. Next base: position 10,414,096 of record NC_134365.1, on the reverse strand, counting down.
TTGGAAGCTGTGCTTTAGTCACATGGAGTTATTAGATTCCATACAGGAAAAAATGGATTATTTTTTATATTGAATTACACCTGAATTATATATACCCTGAATTATGTAGGAGGTCAGACTATATCATTTAATGGCACTCAAGGTATTTATGAATGACATTCTCATCTGTCCTGGTTTCAGCTGAGACAGAGTTAATTTTCTTCGTAGCGGCTGGTATGGGGCTATGTTTTGGATTTGTGCTGAAGACAGTGTTGATAATACAGAGATGTTTTAGTTGTTGCTGTACTAGTCAAGGACTTTTCAGCTTCCCGTGCTCTGCCAGGTGCAGAAGCTGGGAGGGGACACAGCCAGGATAGTTGATCCAAACTGACCAAAGGGCTATTCCATACCATATGACGTCATGCTCAGCATATAAAGCTGGGGAAGAAGAAGGAAGGGGGGACATTGGAGTGATGGCGTTTGTCTTCCCAAGTAACCATTACGCGTGATGGAGCCCTGCTTTCCTGGAGATGGCTGAACACCTGCCTGCCCATGGGAAGGAGTGAATGAATTCCTTGTTTTGCTTTGCTTGCGTGCGCGGCTTTTGCTTTCCCTATTAAACTGTTTTTATCTCAACCCTCAAGTTTTCTTACTTTTGCTCTTCCGATTCTCTCCCCCATCCCACCGAGGGGGAGTGAGCGAGCGGCTGCGTGGTGCTTAGTTGCCGGCTGGGGCTAAACCACGACATCATCAGAGACCTGTGACAGGGTCTGATGTAGCATATGTTTGTTCTCTTCTAGGAACATGTCAATACTTACCAACTTGGAGGCAGAGCTTTATGCACAGAGGTTGATCTCAGACCTTGTATTCTCCAGGTATTTTCCAAGATGTTAAATCCTTTTGATGATCCCGTGAGATATAAATCAATATTTAAACCTACTTCTATTTTTTTTCCTTAGTCACCACAGAGGATTTCAGCTAAGGCTCTGCTGTGTGTGACAGTGACCATTATCCAGTGCAACATTCCTGATATTTGCAATGACAGTTGACTTTGGTTTATCTGACATATTCTTTCATTGCTATAGCTACTTTCCAGGAGACTTGGGTGCACTTGGCAAGCATCATGCATTATAACTATTAGATCCGTTAGAAACAGTTATGGAGGCACTGAGGACAGGCTGGCACTTCCTCACATGTGGTTGGAAAAAGCTGTTTGTTTCTTAATGGATAACATACCTCCAAACAGAGTACGGTTATAATGGTTCTTTTATTAAGACTGATTTATGTAAAAACTGATTTATGTAACAGTCAGCCATCCTTCTGAGGAGCTTAACTTCCAAAGGGATTGTGGAATATAAAGCCATTCTTTGGCTTTAAGGTTGCTACCAGCAACACGTAATAATAGACTGTAACTCAGATGGAAAAAAGAAAAAAATGATTACATACTTAAGGCACATGTCTACTCCAGACAAAACTTCTTTTTTTTTAAATTCTTATTTTGTTCAGAATATGGATCTTAACTGGTTTTACTGACATTAATCTTAATGACTTTAAAGCTATGGATCACATTCTAACTGTAAAATCAGAACACAAGATTCAATATCAGGACCTAAAACCAGAAGAATATACAATGACGTGTGTACAAACGGACAGCGTTCAAAATGTGCATTGATTTATTTTTAGGACTATGCATACTGAATATCAATCACAAAGTTACCAGTGCTGTGGCAGTTGAAAGCCAGAAGATTTTTTCCTCTTGAAATACATTGGTATTTCAGATTTGTCTTATTTCCTTTCTCAAGCAGCTGTAGTACTCTTCATTTTTTTCTCTAAAAGCTCCTTCAAAATCTAGAAATAAAAATCTTTTGTGACACTTGCAATTTGCTCTAAGTCCCATCAAACTAGTGTATAACCATTCTCCGTGCAAGGCTCCCCAATGTCCCTGTGCAACATCAGTTAGATTACTTTCAACATGAGAAAAGGTTTCAGTAGGAAAGCATTACAGCAACACTCTATGGAGTGCCATGTAGCTGCCGCCTTCTTTTATTTAGATGACTTGATTTTGTCCCATGTAAGTTCTCTACTAAAAATATTAAGTAAAATCTTTGTATGCTACCATTATCTCACAAACTAGGGCCAAATAAGTTAGTAAAGCGTTGACATATGAGTGTCATAATCATAGTCAAGGTTACTTGTGCTATTAGACAATTGAAAACATTTTACTCAGTATTTAAGGAAGTAAATGCTTGGTCTGAGTACCAGCTTAGCATTAAGACTGTGATTTACTGACTGAGTTAACTCGTTATTCTTGACTGATAAAATTAGCTAGCAACTAGCTAAAGTTCTTGGCACATGAAGATACTAACTGTGTCCCGGTATAATCTTTCAATGAAAAAAAAAAAAGAATGAAAGAAAGTAGAGAGCCAAGATCCACAAATATTATATAATGAGGCCTGTTCATTTATTCTTTGTAAAACTATTACAAAAAAATTAAGCTCCGGATCTGGGAAGGAAATGCTACATTGCATCAGACGAAAAAATGTGCCCTTTGTTCCTACTTAATCTGGACTCTCTTCTTGGTTTTGGGCACTGATTCCTGCTTGTCAGTGTTAATCCCCAATTGTTCCTACCTTAAAAGCTATCTGATTGAACTTCTTCCTCAATCACCCTCTAACAATTGGATTGATTCAATACATTCATTCAAAGAAGATGAGAGAAGACATGAGGAGAAATAACAAGTGTGGTTTTTTCTTGTATTTCAGAAAGACACAGCAAGTAATTTCAGACATTAAATGAAGAGCCTTTGGGGCAAAACACATTATCACCAACTTTTCTACACTGTAATAAGTGGACTTGCAAAACATTTCCTACCTAAAATGCACAGCCATCATTTCCATTTGACAGCTTTAGATATGATCACATTTCTGCAGGGAATTTGGAACAGGTGAGAAGGTAGAGAGAAATTGTTACACCAAGACTGAAAGCAACACTTTTGACAGAGATAGTCTGAGCACCCTTTTTCCATTAATCCAATGGAAAGAAAGGCATTGTACCATATTTTGACAGTGCATAATATATAGTTCAGATTACTGTAAGATATTCCTATTGATCTGTCCAAGGGCAAAAGGTAATATGCTCAAGCTCGTCCAATAACCCTGCTTGTTCTTGGTAAGCTAATATTACTAAAAAAAGTTGTCCTGGAGTATTTTTGGTAACAGGACAAACTGCAGTAGGCTACTAGAAACTGGATGGTAGAGATCCTCATTTTTTGCCCATTCCACAGAAGACAAGAGGGTATTATGGACTGAAGAGTGGAGGCTGATTTTCATACTTTAAGTTGGAGAAGTCCATACACTCAGCTATAGAGATCTTTAAATTTTACATGGCAGCCATAATGGTAACTATCCAAACAATCACTGTTATAGCGTTCTTCCCAACTGCCAGAACTGAGCCTTTATTATAGGAAGAGTTCATCAGGAATTGCAAAAAACGTGCTCTTTTTTATTATAAAACTGAGGCCAGACATCATTTTTTTTCAAGTATTGATAAACAAGGTCATCACTAGGAAAGTATGTCTATATTTATCTGTTGTGGGAATGTTTAAAATGCAGTGTGTTATTGCTCTAAAGGGTGTGGAAGGCGAAGGAGCAAAAAGCAAGAGGGAAGGAATAAGCAGAACAGAATAAAGTATTTTCTCATGTAGAGTTATGGCATCTTTTTTATCTCCTCATGTAGGTGATTGTGACTGTGCTGCAAAAGCTCAATTAGACATGAACTGTGATCCTTTGGGGTACTGTACTGATGTTAAACTGAGATGAAGTTCTCTCCCACATAAATCTATTTCACTTTAGAATTTAATATGGATGAAGCAGCTTTTATAAACCTTCCAACTGAAGAAATATTATAAGATTCTGACAACTTTACTAGGAAGTGTCACTTTGCAAATATATAAATTTATAAACTGATTTTCTTTCTCTAATCTTCTAGAACCAAGATGTAACTGAGAATTCTAGGTGTTTGGGATCAGATCCATAATGGCATGTGAAATTAACAATATAGGCTCTTTTCTTGATATCAGTAGCAACTGGGATTACCAGCCAAGATGTAGTCCTTCTTATACTACGTTGTACAGATATTTAGTGAAATACTGTCCCTGTAAAGACTGAAATTTGCAAAAGAACTGAAAGAAGTAAAATGTCACAAATTTTAAATTTACATCTATTTATTTATGGCTTGAACTCGCATGGAGAAAGATAAGCATAAGGCAGGAATGGATTTATCAGGGGTAGAGGAGTAGTAGCATTGCTGCAAACAGAAACTAGAAATTAATTTTGTCTCACCTATATTTTTACCTGTAAAAGTTAGATTTCTAATTTGAAACCCCAAGATACCTGTTGGACACTGATAAGTTTAACAGGGATAACTTAAAAATCACAGACAATCAGCACTCAAAATGAGTCAATATTTCTTTTTTTGTTAAGTTCTAAAATATTTTTATTTGCTTTAGTACTTAGCAGTACTAAATGTTGCTGCAATATAGTTCTTGTTACCTAACAGTTTCAAAATATCACACAACGATTTTTCAGCACAACCTATTAGTTGTACTGAAGAGACTTGTTTGGAGGATTTTAAAATTTATTTTGTAGAACTCATACCTAAAAAAGCTCAGATTAGCTTTCAAGTTAGGCAAAAAGAAAATATTTAAAGATGCATTTAAAGATAACAGATAGATTTTATTCTGTCATTTGTTCCCTGCCCTGAGTTAGTTTATTGAATCCAGTGGTACTAATTTCAGACCTGGGGAAAGAAATGTGCTATTGAACACATACATTAACTATGACTGCTATGTTGTGTCATTCATACACAAAACACACGTACAGAGTGGCAATGTGATTTTCACTTTCCCTTTTCACTTTTCAACCTTATTCTTGAACCTTATGACATTTGAGAAACTTCCAGTGAAATCAGGGCATCATATGAAGGTGTAAGGTACACAGAAGCCTCTGTTCTCTAAAGTGCTACAAGCACCAAAACTGTTCCTTTGGGGTGGCAAGTGTTAAAACAAAAACTATGTTAACAGCTGAAAATATACCAGTACTTAAATTCTTTTTCCTTTGCTATAAAACCGATCATGGAGTCAGGCCTGTATGTTTTTCCATATCCTTATAGACACAACTACTGTGTTGTTAACATGGGCAAAAATCTAAGCATTTGTTACCCTGAAAAGCTCTATTTGTTGAAGATCCAGTAAAGTTCAAAGATTTTTCTTCTTCAGTCAAACAGGGCTGGCTACACTGGGCTAAGTGTTTATTACCACCTCCTTTCACTCGTGCCAATTAGCACCTACCAGTGAACACAAAGACAGATGGTCATTGCCAGTGAGGGCTTTCTGTCAAGAATTTCCCTTTCCTAAGTACAGGTTGGGGGGGGCTGGGGTGTAGGGAAGAGAAGTTGTATAAAACCTGCTTTGTGTTTTTACAGAAAGGGACCCAGCAAGAAATTTTATGATGTTATCACACCTAGTTCTAAAATAAGAATTCTATTTAAACAGAATAAGAGTTCCATTCTTCATCTTATTTTTGAAACTTTGCATAATATAAGCCTAAATGGATTTAGCTCAGGTACCTTGGAAAACAAGGAGATTTACAACATTGTTTCTGACTGCTTTCCGAGTACAAGCAGTTCACAAAAAATCCTATTTTTTAGATTTAGAAATGCAACTATTAATCCTGCAAAAAACTTCACAAATCATTGCACCGCCAATAAAACTCTGACACACTCATATCAGGGAATTTATCTGCAGTAATTAGTTGCTATTAATAATAATGAAGTATAGGAACACAAAGTATATTATACTAAATAGAAGTACAATATTGTATTATTACAGAAATTCTGAGAGATATTATCCTTTGAGTAAGATGTAAATGTAATAAAGCTAGATTTGAGTGACACAGAGCCATAATTCTTGGATCTTGAGTAAACTTCACTTAACTAATTGCCCCTATATCTGTATTCCTTACACTGGTATGAAGATTCCTTATTACTCTTCTACCTTCTGTGTCACCTTGATGTATGTTCACAAGGCTGTTCTGTTCTTTCTCCAGCCGTAGCTGAATTTCAATAATGGATACAGTGATCTAACATATAAGCTGTAAAATTTGAGCGCTCCTGGGTCTTTTGATAAGAGCTGCTATACGAAAGATTGTTGTCTAAATAAAACACCTCTTACCGTGCTCTCTAGCTCACCATTTTTTTCTTCCAAATATCATGTCTTTCTACTTTTGCCTTATCTGCAGGCACTGATAGTTTGCCAGAAAATAGTTGTATGAATTAGAAATTAAACCCTTGTCAAGTGGTGGAGGTTAATGGGGCACAAAATAAAGACCATATGGATTGGGGGAACAATGTGTAGCATGTGTATTATTTTAATGTATCCCTTTTCTATTACAGTTTAGAAACCCCTTATTATAATGTTGCAATGTTGCAAAGAATGTTGCTGAGCTCATCAAGATGGAGGAGAAGGAATGTTCATTACTGTTTGTATTTGATAAGTCATCTATGAGAAATGCAAATATTTGGAGGAACCTAAATTATGTACTGATTGTTAAGAGGGTATAAGCTTGTACTGTTTGCAGTTGAGTGGTTTTTTTTTCACGGTGCCACCAAATAACTATTTAGAGTTAAAATAGTAAAATATAATTTTTAGTGTATAATATCTTTATAAATAAAGCATAGTTAGAAACAAGATCTAAAGGGTACCTCAAAAGCATTTACCCCTTTTTTCAAGAGTGACCCTCATTGAGACTTCCTCTAAACACTGAAATCCCTACTGAGATTAGAGCATAAACTCCAAAATTGAAAATGGTGTTCTGTATATATTTCACTCTCAGGATGGTATGGGAGGGTAGATGCTAATACCATGACTGTGGTAATGTTATTAGGTAGGTAGTAGCTATTTTGATTCTGGTATTTCTCACTGCAACTCCTTAATTATGTTTATGTATTTACATGGAGTGACATGTACACATTCAGTTCACAAAATATTTTTCCCCTGGGTAAAGAATTTCAGGTTCTCGTGTAGGTGAGAGATTATGCATAAACATCCCCTGCAAAACAGACTAACTCGAGCTGTGTGCTGGAGTTGTTTTTAAGCACTGCCACATAAGTACTTCTGGAAGCACATGGCATGCTCTGATATTTAACGTTTTATTCCCATTCATAGGGTGAAAGATAGAAATTCCTTAGTTTGGTTTATTTTGTATTCCTTCTCTTGTCCTTATTTTATGTCTTTTTTACACCCTTCATTATTTTAAAGACATCTTAGAGAGCTTCTGGTCCTTCAGTGAAATATTCCAGTCTTGGAAATTTGACCTTTTATGTGTACATTTTAGAAAAGGAGTAGATTCATAGCTTTTAAGGCCAGAAGGGACCATTCGATCATCAAACCTGACCTCCTGTATAACACAGGCAAAAGAATTTCCCCTCTATTGAGTCCAATAATTTGTCTGTAAACCATCTAGTAACAGGATGTTATATTTTAAGAGTAGTTTAAAACTGCACAGGTCTCATTTTAATTTTTCAACAGTGGTTTCAGTTTATCGTTCAAATAATATTTATAACAGAGAATATCTGTGTGAATATTGCTAGTACTTTATATAGATCTTTGGCTAAGTCTTAGTTTAGTTTATTAATCCATTGGTGAAGCATATGTTGCTTTGCATTTCAGTGGTTACAAATCAGAGTCTTACAATTCTCCAAATCAGAGACTGTGCTGCCATTAGACTAAATCATTTCATCTCACTCATAGGCATCCACTTGCACCCACATAAATTATCAAGTTTAAATTCAAGGCTTACTTGTTAGTTGTGAATACTGCATAGTTTCTGCCAGATTCAGCTTTCACTGTCCTATACAGTATGGAAAAATGAAAGGGCAATATTAAATTGCCAGTTCACATCTATTTACATCGCATATAACAGCCTTTATCTCAGCTTTATTCAGCTCTGACTCCTCAGCTGCTTACAAGTTGATGGGAAAAGTTACATTATGCAACAACTGAGAGGCATGCTGTGGAAACAAGCTCAGCATAAAAGACCAGCAATGAGAATCATGTTCAAATTATACAGTTTAAAAAAAAAAAAGCATGAATGCACACCAAGTGCTCTACTGAGCTACAGTGCAAAATGGCTTCTCTGAGAAGAACAGGAATAATGGCTCTCATGGAGGCTTCAGGCTAAGTCAAACCCAACTCAAACCTCTTAACTAGTAAAAAAAATGTGAAGGAAGAGTGCAATTCCCCATCCACAGCTACTGTCGAGTGGAAGAAGGCTTTTTCATTTTCACCGAAATGAGCAAGACTCAGACTCACCTACTGGTAAATGACTGCTATAGAGCACAGAATGTAGAGACAGATAAATAGAGGCACTAATTTATAACACCTCACCAGTTAGAAGAGAGATCAATAACTACAACCATGTTGAATAAAATGTAAAAGATTTAATAGATGTTATAACCTATTAGGCAAATAGATTATACATAAATCAGACAAAGCTGACACAAAGTTCGCCACTGCTAACTCTGTGGTTGTCTGAATGTGATACAAACCAGGGAAAGTCACCTCTGGAGACACTTGCAGTCTTAAGTCAGGAAATTTACTGTTTTGTCAGAGATGGCTAAGAGAGTTACTATTTGTCAAGAAATAACAGATAAGTGTGCAATCTAACTTCTGGAGAACAACTGGACATTGCCTGGAAGCTAACCAGCACATTAGGGATATTCAAATGCATTTGGAGTCAAAATCCCCAAAGAAAGGGAAATGTGACTATGTTCTAGATGGCATATTAAGAGCTAATTTCCTGAGGGATTGGAGGGACAGCCACATTTTGAATGGGAATCACTATCATGCATTGCCAAGTTAATTATGAGTAATGTTGGCATATCGCATCACAGACTCGCTACTGTCTTGAGCAGGGAGGCAAACCAAGGACCAGGTTCATAAAGAATCTGTTAATATAGTATTTCATAAGCAGGTAAAGAGATGCCTGCCAATGCACAGAATAAAAGGGAGCCATAGGAGTGTAGTTAAATTCTCCCAAGCTTGAGCTCATGCATCTTGCCTTTTGGCCTGTTGGACTTCGCATGGCTGTGGGCTGGCTTGGAGCAGAAGGAAAGACAGCCCCACAGGCAGAGCTTGCTTACCTCTGCCGTTTAGAGGTAAATGCCATCCAGATATGTTTGGCAAACACAAAAAAATCACCTACCAATGCTCACTGTGGCCTATGAAGGCACCAGGGAGATAATGTTAGAAGCCAAGCTGAATCCAACCATGAAAGGACAACATTTTTGAAAACTGCATGATCAAAAGATCAGTTGAGAACGGTTCCACAGCAACCACAAACCACACAAGCCTCTGGGAGATGAGGAAACTATTAATCAGAAAAAAGAAATAGAAGCTGGCAAAATCATCTCACCACGATTCAGTGATTAGATCACAACTGGGAGAGAATTCTGCAATTTGCAGATTACAAACAAGGGAATAAGAAAACATAGTTATGAAACTCAGCAAGGCAATACTGAAGGTTATAAAATAGAGACATAATACTAGACTAACTATTCTGTACTTCTTTTTCAGCTTACAAGATGTCTTTTCAGACTGTAACTAGAAGAAAGAGTTGAGTGGTAGAGGAATCAGGATGGACAGCAAGAAATACATATTTGAGTGAATTTTATTTTTCCTTGAACTTCATTAATTTTCTTGGTGCCAAAGGTTTACCAAGTCTCTGAACTAAAAGATAATCTACAGTGCCTGAAGTCCGTTTCTGAACCAGGCAAAAAATCTACAGATGCAGATAAGGAAAAAGATAGTGGAAAGCTGCTGAAACAGAGGGGAGACTTTTATGCACTATTTATATTTTAAAATAACAGAACAGATAAGCAAGATACTGCAAACTAGGGAGAAAGGATTCAAGAAGTCTTTGAAAAAAGAAGAATTTTGGGAGAATATGTAGGCAGGGACAACAAATACAGAAACCAAACACAAGTTTGAGTAATAGCTATGCCATCAATATTTAGTGAATGGTAAATATTAAAAGTTTAGAAAAAATGAACAGGAAATGAATGCAGAAAATAATTTTCAGGATATAAACATTTGTAATTTATATCTGTATTTATATCACAGAAAGAAGATAGTGCCTGTACAAGAGGTGTAAACTCCTGGCTCAGAGCTGAGAGCATCTAGGAGCCAGAGTCTAGGAGCCATGGCCTTGTGAAGAGGCAAGATGTAGCAGAATATGTGGTCATTGGTGTTTTGCCTCTGTGAGAGACAGTGATCCCCCAGCCAGTCTTTTCCATAGTATTTATAGGAACACAATGGGAACAAGAGCAGATGCCCCACCAGAGCCAGGTAACTGGCTGACATTTACCTTCATGTGGGGCTCTGCTGAGTTCCTGAAGTTTCTAAATTTAGCCACGTTCTCCCAAACTACCAGCATGAAAGAAAAACACTAAAAACATAAATGCAAATCACCTTGTTGCATCTGCACACTACTGCTGGAGCTAGATCACAGGATGCCCCCATCCTTAAAATCATCTCTGTAAGCTCTTTTTTTCTTGGAGTCTCCGGTACTCCAGACTTCAATGAGAAATTTCCATGAATTGTTAAATGTTGCTGTCCTGATTGCTTCAGTGCTGCCCTGCTGGGGTACTACACTACATGGTCTTAAATCACAATGTGTATGTTGTTGGTTGTAACCACTATCTTGCACTGAACTAGAAGTGAAATGTGAAATGTAGGTGTGAGCCTTAAACTTAGAGTATTATTATAGTTGAGAGGGTCACTGCTGAGGTGCAACTGGCTAGGAAGAAATGCTCTATCAATCAGCTTGCCACACTGAAAAGAAATTTGCTTCAAAGTCTGTGGGAGATATAGTATGAATTTGGCCTCTGAATTTTAATATGTGCCTTCTTGTACCCAAGGAAAAGATAAGCACATTTGCAGAGGAATGCCTAAGCAGAGGAACGTAGAATAACAATTCTTACTAGGCATTGTCAAATAACTCATGGTACAGACTCTGAAACCTCGTTTCTCATCTCTAGCCATCTTAAGTTCATGTGCAGTGAATCAGGCCTTAATACACAGGATTCAGGGGTAGAACCCCTTTCCATGCTTCTCTGTGCACTTGTATTGGGTCTGGCTGAGGTGGAGTTAATTTTCCCCTTAGCAGTCCTCATAGTGCTGTGCTTTGTATTGGTAGCTAGAAAGATGTTGATAATACCCCAGTGTTTTGGCTACTGCTGAGCAGTGCTCACACAACGTCAAAGCCGTCTCTCCAACGTTCCACCCTCACCAGTAGGCGGGGGGTGGGCAAGACCTTGGGAGGGGACATAGCCAGGACAGCTGACCCAAACTGATCAAAGGGATATTCCATACCATATGATGTCTGCTCAGCAATAAAAGCTAAGGGGGGGAGGCAGGGGGCATTCATTATTACAGTGTTTGTCTTCTGGAGCAACTGCTATGAGTACTGAAGCCCTACTTCCCGGGAACTAGCTGAATATCACCTGCTGATGGGAAGTAGAGAATAAATCTTTTGTTTCCCTTTGCTTCTGCGTGCGGCCTTTGCTTTCGCTTTATTAAACTGCCTTTATCTTGACCCACAAGTTTTTTTTCCATCTTATTTTCTCCCCCCGCCCCTGTCCTGCTGAGGAGGGGAGTGATAGAGTGGCTTGGTGGGCACCTGGCATCCAGCCAAGGTCAACCCACCACAGCACTGTAAATGTTCACAAGAAAAGAGACATATGACAACGTTACATAGAACTTTGGAAGTCTTAATGCTGACAGACACAATGTCAAACAAGAGAAGATCAGGCACTATGACAATCAGCAGAATGCAAAGGGGTAATTAACATGGAGAATGGATCATCTGAGATGGCACCAGAAACCACAGCTGTGATCATTCAAAAAGTGTTAGGCAAGCACTTTGAAGCAATGAAAACATTAGCGATGTGTTACTGGGAATGACTGCAGTGGACTGCATGGCCTCCTTCTGTCCTGAAGCATTACTGTAAAGACTTGTAGTTTAATGCTGAAATAAAAAAGGGAAAAAAGGTTAGCAATGCTATGATGTTAACACCATAGAGTTTGAACCTAGAAAATATATACTAAGCAGACAGATGAGCACTTATATTTGTATTATTTGAAGGAATGGAAGTGAGAAAGTGGCCTGAGCACAGTCCAGGAAACCAGAACTCTTCAAGGGTAATGCTGTCTCTCCCAGAACATTTTGTTTTAGCTTGGAGAAAAATCCTAATTTCTTTGCCTCACTTTCTTCCTCCTGTAAAAAAAATTAAAAGTAATATTTTTCTGGGCTGCAAGAGGAAGAAATTACCAGTGAATGTTGAATGCTTTGAAAATATGAAGCTGCTACTCAAGGAGACTACACAGGGCCACTAAATTTAGCCACAACTTTATGTGACTGAATGGACAGTTTTCAACTACAAAACTCTCAATTTCTGAGATAGGTGTGGTTTACTAGCCTATCACATGCAGTTTCTAATTCTGCTGCTAGACAATTTTTGGAGAAAAAAAAAATCAATATTGAGTCTCAGTTTCCCTGACTAAAGAAGGCATAATGACACTGATCAAACCAAAAAGGTGTTTGAGATCTATTTATGCAAACCTGTATATAAAAGTCTGGGTTGTCTCCATAAACGCTGTAGATTAATCTCAAACTTATTGTTTTTTGAGGCTTTGGGGGAGGGATACATTGTAGCTGTAATACTAATTATATTCATATGTGAATATAGCCTTCAAATTCAAAGGACTTAGGGTGCTTTTTTAAACATGTTTATGTGCTGATTCTCTTGCTCAGTACATGTACAATGACTATGTGCAAGCCGACACCTGCGTTTCGCTAGTATTTCCTTCAAGGAATAAAGAAATGCTATAAGTCGTGTATGAATGCATGTTTATAATGCCTAAGGATATAAAGAGGATAAATAGGATGCGGGATATTCACGACTGTAGTGAATTTACTGAGCAAAAGCAAGAATTTGTTCATTTAAAACATGATGGAGATTATGTAAGTGCAACATTTCTACCTGGCATTATCATCTTATCCATGCTGCAAACCTAAGTGCTTTAGTTCCTTCATCAAAGTAGCTGATCATTCCTGGAAAGGTAGGAGCTCTCTGAGGATTAACTAGGCTGCTATAGCTGGTATAGGTAAGATCTCACGGTGGTGCATGTAATTCTCTGAGGATGGCTTTCTTTGCTCGCCCCGTCTCTGTACCATTGTGAGAGCCATGTGCTGGGGTCTATCGGGGGTTGGGGGTGTTGCATTCCCAATACCTGTTCTTCAAGATGTAAAGTTAAGATGCTGCCCTATTCATTAAAGCTTTCTTTGCAACTGTTCCAGCAAATTGAGTTTGTACCACACAGACACAGAAATATTGCAGTAAAATAAGACTTTGATGAAAAAAATTGAAGGAGTTTGTTGAATAAAAGGTGCCTGAGGCCTTGTCTTCACAGGAAAGTTTTTGTGTGTAAAGCTAATATAGAAATTTCTGGCACACTACCTACCTCTAGGGCTGGACTGTTCACATTGGGAGTTAATGTGGGATAACCAGTGTTCCATAAAATCACATCCTACCTTACTGAACACTAACTTCCCTTTTTAGACAAGCCTGGAAAGTTTGAGATTTACTCGTAAAAAGAGTTTTGAAAATGCAGTTCCATCTGACATTCTTGTGAAAAGTAAATATAACCTGCTATACGCTTAACAGTGACTTGTTCTTGGCAATTCCTTTTAAAACAAATGAATTACTAACAAGACATTGGGTAATGGTATCTTGTCTGCAGAGATTTCTATTTTTATATTTTGCTAAGCATAGTTTGATTCTTGGCTTTGTAATTAAAAAGAAAGTGACATTTTGAGTTCAGTTTTCATGGAATCAGCAGGCGTTGCAGGCAGCTGGTAAAACAAGGGAAAAATTCTTTTACCTTTTCTTTATAACTCTATATGACTATGATCCCATATGAGCCAGATTTCTGCACCCAAGCACAACCCCAAAGTCAACAGAGCTCTATACAGTCATAAAAAGCTCATTGCAGAAACATTGTCCATTTTCTATCATCTCCATTATTGCTCGCAAGTAACCTCAGGCCATGTCATGCCATATGCGTAGCTATCTGTGGTGCAGCTATACTCTGCAGTGGGCCCCCAAGTTGTGCCCATTAGCGGATGAGTTGTAATGAGTGTTGGTTTCTTCCCTTCCTTTCATTTGAAAGGAAACACAGAAATGCAGGGGTACAGAGCCAGGCAACAGCCTGGGGGCACTCAGGATAGACCTGGGAACAGATAGTGAAGAACTCCTACCTTTTAATGTGGGCTCAGACAGAAACTGCTGGTGATAGTAGTATTTGTTTAATTTTTCTTCCTGTAGAGCAACTGTCACTGCGGGGACGGACATCCCAAAGTCTGTGCAATGCATTCTGCAAGCTGATGAGTGTTTTGTTGTACTTTCTACTACAACTGTGGTAGCACTTATGATTCATAACCCACCTGACTGGTTAGGAAAAATTCCAAGGTGTAGAACAGTGATGGTTTCTGCAGAGAATCAGTGCAATTATGTTGGGATAAGTTCCAAATATAACCCATTTTTTTAGATGAATAGACATGTTTTGAAGACATGCTTTCAGCTGGGTTTTGCTTTGAAACTGTAAAGTTCCTGTACACCCCCAAAAATGCTACTAGATCTGTTTTATCATAAATCAGGGCTCTTTTGATCCACTAGGTGTTGGTAAGGAAGTCTATTTTCTGTTAAATCTGTGGAAGGAAAATACCTTATGTGTGTCTTTTAAGTGTGTGCATTGAATTTAGTCAGGTCTTGGGGAATCAGCATAAAAATAGTCAGAGGGCTGGAACACCTCTCCTATGAAGAAAAGCTAAGCGAGTTGGGGTTGTTCAGCCTCGAGAAGAGAAGGCTCTGGGGAGACCTTATTGCAGCCTTTCAATACTTAAAGGGAGTTTATAAAAATGATGGACAGGCCTTTACCAAGGCCTTTACCAAGGCCTGTAGAGACAGGACAAGGGGCAATGGTTTTAAACTGAAAGAAGGTAGATTTAGACTGGAAGGAAGAAATTTTTTACAATGAGGGTGGTGGGACACTGGAACAGGTTGCCCAAAGAGGTTGTGGCTGCCCCATCATTGGAAGTGTTCAAGGTCAGGTTGGATGGGGCTTTGAACAACCTGACCTAGTGCAAGATGTCCCTGTCCACAGCAGAGGGTTGGACTAGATGATCTTTAAAGGTCCCTTCCAACCCAAGCCTTTCTATGATTCTATGACTTTCCAAACTGTGCCTGATGAAATCCAGGTATGCAGCAGATTTTACTGTGACAGATTTTACTGTGACTAGGACATGTCATCTGTAACCCAAAATATCTAGGTCAAATTTTGACATTGAGGAAATTAAAAAGGATTTACATCAGATTTCTTTGTTTTAAAACATCTCTAGAAAAAAGAAAAAAAACCAAAAAGCTAGAAATAGGCAACTTCCTTTTTTGGTTGTTTGTTTTTTTTTTTTTTAATTGAAAGAAAAAATCTCCGTTATAAAGCCTAAAGGCTTAAATATATTACAAGCATTTTCCGACTCAATAGCCATACAATGTGATCGTTAATGAGTCACATATATCTCACATAAAGCTGTATTAGGGTCAAAATTATTAATTCACGTGTTGCAAGAATAAAAATAGGTAGGAAATAAAAATACCTAAATTAAATTAATACCCAAGGTTGGTGAATTACTTAGTTGCTTTATAAATACTGTTTTATTACCTTTTCCATAGCATTTGACGGAAATATGAAATGTAGGTTTTGTAACCTAAGACAATACCTTTAGAAAAAGCTACAGAAAGCAATATATTTGGATGTACTCAGATTGATTCTCATATATGTAACAGGAAAGTAAAAGGCTACCAAATTTAACAGATAAGAAGCTAAAAACAAATTGGGATAAAAGATATCCAAGACATAAGGTGATTGAGACTTTTGATTTAAATCACCTGTGTTCAGGTAAAATGAACAGTCCATTGACTTTACAGACTTTGCTTTCATCCCCTGTTCAGAGCAACTGGAAAATGCATCTGCTTACATGTACTTTACCATAAATACATTCAAAGGGTTTATTACAAACTGAGTTTGTTGTATGTAACCAGAATTTGGCTCCATGCATTTATTTTTCATTGTTACTAAGTACACTGTACTTAGTGCCAACAGATGCAGAAATCACACTTTTTTTTCTTTTTTGGCTTTGCAAATCATTATTCAGGTGGCAGTGATCAAAGACTGGAAATTAGCTTTTTCCTAAAATACAGCATGAGTCATTGGCCCGTGCAGATGTAAGAGAAGGCATCTTAGCCTGTCTGTTTTCATACAGAGAAATATATTGTTTTGCTGACACTAAAAATGTGAACTGCAATCAAGACATACATAATCTCTCACGGTGCAATAGGAACCATGTTTGTTCCTAAAAACAAATATCAAATACTTTCTGTAGGATTTGTCACTGCATAGGAAGTTTGGACACTTGTACAATTTGCACTGAATATAGCATATGCTCCATAAATACTGAACTTGCCAAATCATGTGCACTTTTCTGCCAATGCAGTGTGAAACACAGAGGTCCATTACTTTCTTCTTATTCAACAAACCCTGTTCAAATGGCATGACAGCATACACAGTGTAATGCTGTTCAGATTCAGTCATCAACGGCAGCAAAACCCACAGTAACCGTGTAGAAAGTTATGATAAATGAACCATTACCATACCTTACACTGAAATTATTCTCTGTACAGCTTATCCAAGATCCAACTGGTTGTAGTCCAGATCTAGCTACGGGATTTGTACCAAATCATGGCTCTGAGTTCAGGCTCGGATTCCTGACGCTGAACATCAGCTACATGCTGGGTCGCCCTCTGGCTGTGGTTTGGAATGAGCCGACTAATTTTGTAGGATAGGAAATTTTTGTGCTTATAGGACAACTATTCATACTCAGACTCTACCAGAAGCAGAATTAATAGTCTTTTCCAATTTCTTTTTTCTCTATACAAGATAGAGACATCTTAAGAATTCTAATACTTTCTCAACATTTACTTAGATATGCTGTATTCCCATAAAAGCCAACCAAAAAGAAGACATTAATTCTAGGACAATTAAAAAATCAAAACCCGTTTCTCTAAAAACAGATCAAATGTGTAAAGCTTCCGTGATTTCTGAATTTTTAGTTTAAAAAAAAAAGGAGAATTCTTTTGAATGGAACAAAAAACTTTCTTTTGACCTAAACCCAAAATTCTTGTCCAGAATCAAGATGTTCAGAAAGACTTCCAGCTTCACCTGTGAATGAAAATGAACTACAGTTAAGCCATTTGGAATTTTTCAGAGTTTTATTAGAAAATATATACTAAAAATATTTTCATTTTGATACAGTCATTTGGTGAAGGAGTAATATTAGTATTATTTTTTTCCCAAAGCAGCTTTATCTTGAAGAAATACTATCTACTTTCTCAGACATTGACATTTTTAGATACTGTTATGTACTATACTTTATATTAAAGACTGTATTCTAGAAATATCCAGCTGACACACAGAAAAAGAAACTAGGGGTCATTTGAAAAAGGACCACTTCCCAGTAGGAGTTCTTATAAATCTCTTGTGAAATGAGATTTATATTGTCTTGCCTGATACTAATAAGACATAATGAGTAGAATTTCTGAAAGAGCTATTGTAGTCTATCTGCCAAGTGGAAAACTCTACGTCCAAAGCACTAATTAGACTGTTATCATAACTTACACAAATTGTGAATCCAAACTGAAGGAATCCACTGGGACTAGTAGACTGCTTCTGGTCTCCTGTTCACATAAATTTAACTGTAATGACTATGTTAACAGAACTCATTTGCTGAAATACAGGTCTATGCCACATGTGCAATTTTAACTTCAGAAGGTACCTCCAAAAGCAGGAGTAAAATGGTGGGAGAGAAATTCTATTCACTGCAACTGGGATCAATTAACTGGTTTTGTTCTTGCCAAATCAGTATGATATACATTTACATGTGAAATGTATTTTTCAGTAGTGTTTTGCAAATAACTAATTAATTAAAATGAGACTTCCTTAAGTAACTCTCTATTGAATGAGTTAATAGATGGAGTTAAGAATATATATATCTTCATATAAGTTTACATATATATATGCATGTGTATATACATACATGTGTATATACATGCATACAAACATATAATTACACTTCTAGGAGAGAGAGGTATATATAAGCATACAGACACATACACACAGAAAGAAAGAGAAAAAGAAAAGTGGTAGTGCACAGAGTTCAGAAGAGAGACTTTTCTTTGAAAAGTATTGATAGGATTCCAAGTTAACTGTTACTTTGAAGTTGACCTATCTAGACCTTTCCCTTATAATGAGCTCCCCGAAGAAGACCACAAGGTTTTTAAAATCAATAAAAGTTACATTTTTATAAGAAAGAAAGCTAGAATTTGTGAGGTTTTTTATACAGTGGAATATTTTAGAACTCTTTTTATCCAAGGAGTACAGAAAAGAAATACGAAATATTTATGCACCAGCTTCCCTTTTCCTCATGTGTCCTTGCAGGTGGAATTTTGCTTTCATACAATGTAATTAACTCAATGGTCTCTGAAATGCAGTAAACTTTGTACATGCTCTGATCCCTAGGGAGTTTGTCATTTTGTTTCATCTAACCTTGGCTGATCAGTCCCTGTTTTTCACAGCACCTTCATCATCTCTGAGCCCTATTTCCCCAGTCCCACACTTACAAGCTTTTGCCTGTCACCCCCTGAAGCCTCTGATACTTTCTCTCTTCGCCCCCACGTGATTCCATCTCACCTAATCTTCTTGAAAGAGGAAAATATATGACCAAGAACCAATGTGATACAAATCTCACCCATCATAAAGACTAAAATGCATAAAAGACAGTGGTTTGGAGGATGGAGTTTGGGGAAGAGAGGAAAGGGCCTTAAATGAATCAAGAAAGTTCTGAAACACAACCAAGCAAGCACTAAAATAAATCATTGTATCTACCCAAAAGAAGATGATATTGTCTCTTACACACAATCAAACCTTCTTCCAGACAGTTTTTTCTAAGACAGTTAAATGGAGTTATTTCCAGGCACTGAGTTTAGCTTAAATTAGATAACGTGATGAATAGACTGCACAATAAACCTTCTGTAGTCAGTGATCTGTCTGTGTTGGCTCCTCTTTATTCCTCATGAGGAACTGTTACTGCTGTCACATATACTTCCAGAGCTTACTTCAGCAGAAAACGGACCAGAGATTGTTCCAGGAGTCATGGACATTATGGATTTTAACACTCCTGCATTTTTAAGCAACCAGAAGGACCAGACTGCAAAATTTTCACCAAGTGGCACTGAGCCATTTGTAAGGAAAGAATAAATTATGAAATTACTTTCATCAAAGTTGACTTATATTTTTAAAAAAACCACCCTTTTTCTGAAACACAAAGGCTATGTATATACTACCAGCAAAATGCTACAGAAATTGAGAGCTGAAGACTTCTTTCTCCTGAGCCCAAACAATTGGTAGTGTGTTGGGAGAAGAAAAATTGTAATTGATTATGCTGGTGTTCTGACTGAGCATTAATGATCCCAGTTTCTCTTCCCAGTGCCAAACTCTGTTCTGATATTTTATGAAAAAAAAAAAACCCACAAAACAAAAACCTTTATTCCCCACAAATCAAAAAAGAAACCCAAGGCATGTGGGAGTAGCAATTTAAAAATCACAGTGACCATACTAAAACTGAGCAGCTGCTACAGATGCATTGCTAGAATTTTTCTCTTGTCCTCAAGATACATTATTAGGTGCAATCATAATCTTGTCAAATAAATGATTGTTGTTTGGAATAACACCATGTTAATAATAATGAATAGTGATGGAGAACTGGCTAACACCCAAAAGTTTCAACTTCACTTTCACTGAATAAATATTCCAAATGCTAGTTGCTTATCTGAATATTCAAGCTTCTTGAGTCTACAAATGACAGCTGGAGATCTAGTTCTTTCAATACGTTTGATATCCTTTTTTCCCCCTTCAGACCAGCTGTACCTTACAGCTAGGCTTTCTTGAGTTACATTGGTGGCATTGATTTTGTCTTTAGGTTAGACATGGGAGTAAGGCTCAAGAAGTGTAGACTCAGTGTTTGGCACAGAAAGTCCATCTAGGTCTCAAGTCACAGACACGTGGAAAGTCATGGTGCCATAATGAGTTACCCAATATAGCTGATCTGCAATAACCTTTATCTTAAATCTCTTAGCCTGTGACAAGTGTGAGGTGATTTACATTTCTTTGGTCCTCAACAAAACATGTGATGAAAGAGGATAAGGATTATTTGAATTACTTCACATTTGCCACAAACCGAGAGAACGCAAAAGGACAGTTACATGTTGGTTGCTATTCAGTAACTTGTTATCTCCGTGGGAACTTGTCCATGTGTCTAAGCCCTTAACTCTCTACCTCTTGAAATGAGATAACAGTGCTACTTCCTCTTCCCTTTTCATCTTAGATGATTGTAAATTCATCAGGCCTAAGGAGGTCTCATAATAAGTGACTTTTTTGTTGAGACTACTTCTCCTATACGAATAAAGGAAGTTCAATAAATAATACCTACTTTTCTTGGCTCACTCACACAGATAAAAATACAGGACTGTTGCCAGCTAAAGATATTTCCGTTTGCAAATATTATCATGTGATAAATCACACACTGAACATGGGATACACCACCCATGGCACTCGAATCTCACAGCTTGACCATTCAACATTATCAAATTTTGTTTAAAGCTCTGACTTCTTCAGGGTGACCTTCAAGAAAAAAAAGCACAGAAATGGAAAATTTCTTCCCTAAAGTTATCTAGCAACCTGAAGGTAGAGTAAGAACTAGGTAAAATTTTAAGCCCAGTTCTCTGCATAGCAGATAATGCTGCCCTGTTATATGTTAGGTTTATGCAAACAAAGAGCTATAGCAATTTTTCTGAAAGGAATCTATTTTGTTCTCTGAATACTTTTAAAAACATAACAATTTTGCAATTTACAATAACAAATTAAAGTTTCACAACTTGCTTATTGACTTATGAAGTATATCAAGAGCACATTGGAAGCATATTTTCCTTGCATAGAATAGTCTCTTTATGCTATTTTTGTAAGCCCCACTTAGTAATAAACCATTCAGAATGGAACAAGTTTTTCAGATTGAAGTCAGTCAAAGGAAAATGGCAGCAGGACAAAAGACAACTCATGAGCAGAGCCTTTCTGCACTGGCCTCTTATGCTAGTCCAAAATGGTAAAAGCAGTGAGACCAGGCAGGAAACTTGCCACATACTGTGTGCTATTCTTGGTGGAAAAATACATTCCTGGCCTTGGCATCAAAATCCCACAGCAGTAAATCTCAACTCGTGTGTGGCCGGAGAGTCCTGGCTGCAAGATTAGCGTGTTTTGGGAAGTCAGGTGAAAGGGAAACACGGATGCTGGAAACCTGTCAGAGTAGTTTCACCTCCAAAGAAAGCAGAGATGGACTGGATGACCTGAGAACAGATTTGTTTAACAGCTACTTCAGGAAGCGTACTTCCAAAGCATAAATGCATTTCACATACTTTCGCATTCAGGGGTGGTATAGCACTGTTTGTTATTAAGAGCACCCAGTAATTTCAATCATGAGACCTTGCATTTAGTTGTTTACAGTTTTGACAAAACTAGTATTTTAGGGTGATCTTCCACAAATCTGCCATAGCTTGTACCTTTTCTCTGAAGGTTTCAGTCCCACCAAAATGTCCAAATTAATGAAACAAAAAGAAAACCTGTAGCAGGCTGAGAATAAGTCTGAGAATAACACTATGTGACTATGTCAAATTCTTATCATCCCTTTCTTTGAGAAGATCTTGCCTTAAGCATTCAAAATGGTAGGAAAAAAATTGGAATATGATCTTTGCCTTTGGTGCAGAGACAGCTGTGGGAACAAAGCCACCACACATACATACAGGGAAAATCAGACTGAAACAGAAAGAGGCAAGGGGCTCTCTGGTGAGAAGAAAAATTGGGAGAAGATAAAGTGGAATCAGCAGGACCTGAAAGGTGCCACTTAATCTCTTGAAGGAGATAAGAAGGTTGGAGAGGAAAGGAGGAGCATGGTTTGAGCTGTGTATTTGTGCTTCATCATCTTCTGCAGTGAAAACCAGTAGCAAAATGTATGAGTATTCATTTATCTCACCCACATAAAGAATAACAAGCTGTGATTATAGACAGTTAATAGGTGGTTACCTGTGCAGTAGACACGTCTGAACAATGAATCTACAGTTCAAACTTGTTAGTGGCCAAGAGAGTGGTAATGTAATAGAGTTATTATTTTAATCAGTCTGGGTTTTGAAAAGTTGATACTATGCATCCAAAAATCTCTGTAAATTATGAACTCTCAAAATCAGGAAATAAGAAACATTCTTTTTCATTTGAAATATGATGCAGTCTTTAAATATATGACTAAATTTTCTTCTGCCAAAGGGCATATCACATATATATGCACAAGATGTTTATTTATCTTTACAAGCTTAACCTTGATATTTCCTTAGTTGTCAGAGGCTGTTTTAATAATCTTATTTTAATATATACTTCTACATTCAGTAAACATACAATCCAGAAATGACCATTATCTTAATCCCTTGAACTATTACAAATTTATTTGCATTTGCTGTTCTCACTGGTTGACACTGCTTGGTGGAAAGTCTGGAAACCTAGAGTTAGAAAAGAGTGACTATGTGATCTCTTCACAAGTGCAAAGCAGTTGCTGTGCTTTTCCAGACGGTGCTTCACACTGAACCTAGTAAGCTGTCCTGTCTGCTGCCACTAGCTCTTCTGGTGAACTACCCTATCCTTACACCCAGCAGAGTGCAGAAACCACAAGTTATCTTTTTACTTTTTGCAGAACCTCATATTAAACATGATACAAAGAATTCAGTAAATGCTTGAAGGTAAGATGAATCTCACTGAACTTTCATCATCATTGACCAGGGTCCCCCAGCACTGAGAGGTGAGGGAGAAGGTACCACCAGACTAAAATGGGTAGTTCACGTCACCCATCTTAAGTTCCTGTTTCAGAAGGGAATGAATGGCTTGGAATGGCTCCATGATAGACCCCGATGAAACAGCTAACCTTAGAGAAGTTAGCCCCTTGTTACACAGCTTTACAAATACAGGGCTCAAACACAGTGCTGATGAAAAACAATGCAAAACCTTTCACAAATCTGAGGTGAGGCACTTTAACTTAAATATTTTTAACACAGCCTCACGTTCACCATGAGCATACAGCAAGTGGAGGGTCAGTAGCTCTGGTTTGTGATAGGCACTAATTCATTTACTTTTGCCTGAGCTTAGATCCCATTCAAAGTCTGCTATGAAGACGTAGTCAAAGTACTAAAGGCTTATAAATCTTCTAAAACCAGAAGTTATGTGCTTTTGAAAATTTATTCTTCATTTAAATTTCTCATTCAACCAAAATACTTCTCTATAATAGTAATTCTCATATCTGTGTTTTCCCAAGTTTGCTCTTTGCTGTCTCCTTTTCATGAGGAAATGTTGGCTACTAAATATCACCACAGGGATTGTTAATATATTTATTTAAATGTATATTTTTGATGCATAATTTCCTGGATGAGAATTCTTCATCACTAAGGATGGGAGAAAACAAAGAAACATTAAAAACCTTTCCTCTCCAAAACTCTGTTCTTTTCTACAGAGAAAATAGAAAACTTTCTAACTAATCTCACCTTAGTGTGGATACCAACCCTTTTTTCTTTCAAACCTTGCATAATTTTGGCTGTTGATTCAATTTTCACAACTTTTGCTGGAACTCTTTGACTAAGAGTATTTTTAATTTATTCTGTGTTTCTACACACCTCTCTGCAGCTCTCTAACTAAGTCTGGGCAAGCCTGTCTCAACAGTTTGGCCAACAAAGGTAATTAGGACTCCTGCTCCTGTGAGCTCTGCAGGAGAAATATTAAGGAAAATAAGCAAGAACAGAACAATAAATATTTTCTCTAGCTGAAAAAAATTCCACAAAAGACACCTGCATAATTCATTTTTTTCCCAATTTTGGATCACTGGATTCAAGATTTTGACAATGTTCAGTGTCATTCGCAGGCAAGGGCATCTCTGCACCATTCAGGTAAAAACTAATCTCCGTCTTCTCAAATGTGAGAAGTATTTTAAGCTCAGAAGAAGCATCTTGGTTCATTCCAAATCTGTCCATGTACTGTTGTATATTTGAAAATCATGTGGACTCAGATTTTATCTGCTTAATCAGTGTTCTGTCCAAGGTTATTTCTTGCTTAGCTATTAACTTTCTTTGACTATCTGTGTCTAGGTATAGTTCAATTTCTGCAATTAATTCCTTTGCTTTTCTACATTCACCTGCTGTTTTAAATTATCTATAGCTTTCCGGGCCCTTTCCATTGGCAGTTGCTTTACTATCTTTCTTTTTTTTTACACATTTCATAGCTTCAGGAATCCCTTTATTTCTCATAACATTACAAAAATTGCTGATTCCTCTTTTGCTCTGAGGACATTCCTATTCTCTCTATATTCTTAATTATCCACTCCCTTCCTCAGAAGTTATTTACTGATATGTTTCAGCTCATATTTTAGACCAACAGTTTAGAGGTGCTAATGTTTTTTTAGCTTCTCCTCTGTCTATGTTGCAGGTCCTTATTAAGGCATGCTGCAGCCATTACATCAATATAGAATCCCCTCGAATAAGGAAATTCTCATTTTAGCAGGCCTTACCAGACTTTGTCGCTTTGGCCTGTGACAAAGGGACACAATTACTAATGAGAACCACTGTGTCCTCTTCTTAAATATTTTTAAGGACAAAAGAGAATTTATGTAATGAAGTTCCTACATGCTCCCCAGAAAGCAATTGGCTTCTGCAATATTTTCTGCTTCTCAAACTTATGAGGTGTTACTTGGTTTATAATTTATGTTCTGGCACAAAGTGCACTGAAACCATATACATTTTAAATGAAACACATGTATGATATACGGTAATAGGTAGACTGAATGCTACACAGTGAAAAACAAAGTAAGCTCCCAAAACACAAATTCTTCATAAAATATTTAAAATAACATATAGTGATGCACTATTTCTATACACTATTGTGTAATGAAAATGTTAATCATAGAATCATAGAATGCTTTGGATTGGAAGGGACCTTTACAGGTCATCTAGTCCAACCCCCCTGCAATGAGCAGGGACATCTTCAACTAGATCAGGTTGCTCAGAGCCCCGGCCAACCTGACCTTGAATGTTTCCAGGGATGGGGCCTCCACTACCTCTCTGGGCAACCTGTGCCAGTGCCTCACCACTCTCATTGTAAAAAAATTTATTCCTTCTATCTAGTCTAAATCTACCCTCTTTTAGTTTAAAACCATTACCCCTTGTCCTGTCACAACAGGCCTTGCTAAAAAGCCTGTCCCTGTCTTTCCTATAGGCCCCCTTTAAGTACTGAAAGGCTGCTATAAGGTCTCCCTGGAACCTTCTCTTCTCCAGGCTGAACAACCCCAACTCTCTCAGCTTGTCCTCGTAGGAGAGGTGCTCCAGCTCTCGGATCATTTTTGTGGCCCTCCTCTGGACCCGCTCCAACAGGTCCGTGTTCTTTTTGTGCTGAGGGCTCCAGAGCTGGACGTAGTACTCCAGGTGAGGTCTCACCAGAGCAGAGTAGAGGGGCAGAATCACCTCCCTTGACCTTCTGGCCATGCTTCTTGTGATACAGCCCAGGATACGGTTAGCCTTCTGGGCTGCAAGCACACATTGTTGGCTCATGTCCAGCTTTTTGTCCATCAGTACCCCCAAGTCCTTTTCTGCAGGGCTGCTCTCAATCACATCATCACCCAGCCTGTATTGAAACTGAGGATTGCCCCAACCCAGGTGTAGGACCCTGTACTTGGCCTTGTTGAACCTCGTGCGGTTCACAAAGGCCCACTTCTCCAGCTTGTCCAGGTCCCTCTGGATGCATCCTGTCCCTCAGGTGTGTCAACCACACTACTCAGGTTGGTGTCATCTGCTAACTTGTTGAGGGTGCACTCAATCCCACTGTCAATGTCATTGATGAAGGTATTGAACAGCACTCGTCCCAGTACGGACCCCTGAGGGACACTACTTGTCACTGATCTCTATCTGGACATTGAGCCATTAACCGCTACCCTCTGGATGCGACCATCCAACCAATTCCTTATCCACTGAACAGTCCACCCATCAAATCTGTATCTCCAATTTAGAGAGAAGGATGTTGTGGGAGATTGTGTCAAAGGCTTTACAGAAGTCCAGATAGATGACATCCATTGCTTTTCCCTTGTCCATTGATGTGGTAACTCCATCGTAGAAAGCCACTAGGTTGGTAAGGTAGGAGTTGCCCTTGGTGATGCCATGTTGGCTGTCTTGAATCACCTCCTTGTCCTCCGTATGCTCTAGCATAGCTTCTACGAGGATCTGTTCCATGATCTTCCCAGGCACAGAGGTGAGGCTGACAGGTCAGTAGTTCCCAGGGTCATCCTTTCTACCCTTTTTAAAAATGGGCACAATGTTTCCCGTCTTCCAGTCACCAGGGACTTCACCTGACTGCCATGACTTTTCAAATATCATGGAGAGTGGCTTGGCAGCTACATCAGCCAATTCCCTCAGGACTCTGGGATGCATCCTATCAGGTCCCTACAGGTTAATGCTGTAGTTCATGTCAAAATGACCTGTGTTGGAAAGTCTACTGCTTAATAACTGTGTAGTGGGTGCTGAAATACAAAGAGAAGGCTAATGAGCCAATGTTAGTGGATTGCACTGTACAGGCTGATGGCCCTACCATTGTACCTACATCACAGGCCAGTGAACTTACTTTTAGGCTTGAGGGAGAGTCCCATATTACCCGCATAATCAAAATCTTTTCCTTCCCAGAGTTTATGAAGACCAATATGGTCTCATCAAACATCTCCATCACAAGAAAATGTCATTTTCATATGGGAAAAAAAAAACCCATACAAAAAAATCAGAAGCTATCTCATCCTCTAAAGATTAAATTATATCCTTCATTTTTATACAAAGTAAAATCAAGCCCTCTCCCTTATATTTTAGTCACACTGGCTTCATAGCATTTTATACAACTTAATCATATGGGGTGAAAGAGGGATATTTCTCTGTGGGAAGTTAACTCATTGCTGCAGACTATGGTTTGTGATTTGAAGAGCTGGCTGCAGTTGAAAAGAAGACACTAGGGTCAGTAAGTCCTGTGTGAGGCCCATTTACCTTGCTACTGAATTCCATCTTATCTTGGACCAGAGGGAGGCTTCTTCAAAAAACAACTCACATAACTATTCTGCAGTATTCAAATGAGACCAAACCTAGCTTTTTTTTTTTCCTAAAACTCAAGATTCAGAATTAGTATTATCCTTTAGAAAAAAAGAAAAAAAAAGTCTGCATGAACTAAGAGTGTAAAAATTTAACTGTGTTCAGTTTTTGATACTAACCTTCTGAAATATGGTGAATATAAAATAAATCTTCCACCGCCTCTCTCAATGGAGATGAATCCCCTAACAAAGGCATTTAAGATGACTGTCCCAACATGATATAATTCATCATCCCAAAGGTCAGAAACAGATACCATCATGTAACAGTGATACAGCAGAAAATCAGCAAGACATGAAGACTTCAGCGTACACAAAGTTCAAAATAGTCTTAAAAGTTGAAGCATATTTCCTGAGTAACAAACTGTCAGGAGCATATTAAGTCTGTCTACTTTTTCATCTGGCATCCAGACAGACTATCAAATAGTATTCTTGGGCTCAGTCTTTATTTTTAAGTCATCCAACACTGTCAATCAAATTAGTCTAAAAGATCTTGTAGTGGCAGATGATTAATATGTTGGCAAAACTTCCATTACTTGAGCAAAAAAATAAGGATTTTCTCCTTAGAACATTAGAGTTTATCAAAGGATAAAACAGAAATTATGGAGCAAATCCTACAGAACAAAAGTCACCATCACTCTCATTATCTCTTATTTCAAGTCCAAAGAAAAAAAGTTATCTTTATCTTTAACATAAAGGTATTGCAGCATAACTATATGTAAATAAGATTAAATAAACCCTGCTATTTGTAAGTGGAGTATAGGAATGAAAAGAATAGAATAGTCAAGAACAATGTACTGTTGGATATAAAGGCTATAGTCATATATGCTTGGAACAGTTCATACACCCCTACAAAGCAAGCCTTCAAAATATTTGTGATGAAATGTGCATTTATATTCTGCTGTTGACCATGAAGGGTAATTATTCCTTTGTAAATTCAATTAACTATGATATGAGGAAAAAAATGCTTGTAAAATGCATGTTAGATTATATGATTAGAAGGTAATCACCATAAACACAGAAGCCCAGCAGCATGCAGGGGAACAATGTCAGACTGAGAAACCCCAGTAAATTAGTGTGAACAGGGCACCTGGAGCCACTTCCTTGAGGCTATCCAAAAAGAATGGTGAGACCTTTGTCCCTGGTGAGAAGCCCAGGGACACTCATTCAGGCTTAGCTTTGCTGAACATGGAACATGTTGGAACATGGAGTCACAACAGCTTCATGTTCATTGAACTAGTGAATTCAGCAGCCTCCAGCATTTTAAAATAAAGTATTCCTAAATCCTTACAGCTTGAAACGATGACCCACTAGCACAGTATTTTTCTAGCAGACACCCACATTCAGAATCATGTGCCTCATTTTGTTTTAACAAGCCTCACTCTCTCCCTCCACCCACATAATATAATTAGAGGAATCCCTTGGAAATCCTCTCAGCAATAATATGACACACCTTCTATCAGAACAAGATAATTTTATCTTTCACAATTATCCTAAAAGCATGTAAAGCTGGTATGTTGTAATATTAGAAATTTTGGAGAGTGATCAGGAGTTAGTGTTTCTACCGTAAGAAAGCCAAAGGTGCATTGTGTTGCCAGTCATCCACAAAGGTTGTTGAAAGGAGAAAGGGTGCCTCAAAATGCAAAATATAAGAGAAGAAGAAACACTTAACTTTTCCTTTACTTTTTTTTCTGTTACGTAGCTATGATAGCGTGTTGACTGTTGGCCATTCCTGCCAAACTGATACAATTGATCTGAACTTTGCTCTTGTCCTAGCATATACTCTTTGGCTTCCTCAGAAAGCATTCCTACATAAACACTGAACAACCCTTCTTATTTTTATCAAATTCCTGAGACTTCAATAGGGAATGCAAAGTTTCACCTGGAGATGATGACACATTTACTGTCTTATGACACTTTCAGCAGAGAAGTGGGAAAATCCTTAATCATAGACATTAGACAGCCCCACAGTTTCTTACCAAATTATGATTGATACAGTGCTAGCTGGATGCAAACTATGGTCTCATTTCTTAAGTTTCTGTTGAACTGTGTTCAGCCCCACATCCAGGCAAAGCAAATATCCAGTTATCCACACAGGTTCCCTGAAATTTATGCTGGTTGACAGCAGATCACTCAACACCTAGGAACTGCCAGAAGATGATAACCCATACCTCATGACATAGCCTGGAGAGGGATGAGTCCACCAGCTTTTTCCGTCCATGGATTTGCCAAGACAGAGCATTCTTCAGCTCCTTAGGCAATGTAAAAGCTGTGATTTTGTTGCTAGAGCTTCATGATATGCTTAAATATTGCGGACCAAAATCTCCCTTCATATACTTGATAATCAATAATCAACCAACTAACAAAACATAATCACTGATGAAAAAAGTCAAGCATATGTGTCAACCATATTCCCTATGTCTGAGAATAAGGAGTTATATGGGATGATTATCTGATTTAATATATTCTTTCAGCTAGACTGAAGTTTATGGTGCTGAAGCTAATTGATATAGGAGTAACCTCTAAATCTAAGGCTCTGGAAAGAGAAATGTGTAAGTATAGATTCTGGCAGGAATTGGAATATCTTCTTGAACATTTTTAGATTCAATATCTTGAAAGTTACTGGAAAATAAATTGCAAAAATCTAACAATCCAACATTATGACTGAAAATTTTGTGCTGAAATTACAGGAAATTCTCTTTTATATACAGCTTGTACTTTGTATGAGCTTAGAAATTTAATAACATATCCAATAAAGTACTAAATATGTGTTTGAGGCCAAGCAACAGTTGTGGTGGGAACCATCATTATGAACTTCCTGACTCTGGTGAAAGTAAAACCTATATGGGAATGTATTATCTCCATTTTTAAAGTTTCAGGTTTGAGCTCATAAAAAAAATGAAAGGCAAAAAACTCTGCTGATAATCCATTTCTTAATTAAAGCCACACTATCTTAAAAAGCTCTCCAAAAGATCTTTTTAAAGCAATGTATGTCCTTGATCAACAAGAACATATGCATCACATTTAATGAGTGATATTTGAATTTATGTAGTTTAAAAATATATATTAACATCAAAAAGGGGATGTAGAAAATAAGAGAAAGATAATCTTTAATTTAGTCCAACAGCAAAGATCTGAACCCAAGCATATTTACTTACCACCAACATTTGAGGTGTTTGGTAGAAGTTAATCAATTATAACAAAATCCAGGTCTTTTTTTCTCTTCTAAGTTTTTCTCTTCTGAGATGCTGGAGCATCTTTTCACTTTGGACCTAAGTTATGGTAGTTGTCAAAAAGAAGATACATTCAACAAGCAGTGGAAAAACATCAAAAAGGGAAAAACTGCCAAAGCAAACAATAATCGACATGAAAACACACTACAGTAATTCTGCATTGGTAAAGAATTATGTATAGTCCGTGTGTAAAGACATTTTTTTTTATTCTTATAGTAACAGTTCAAGAATCACTGAAAGCAGAAACTAATTGAGGAACAGATTCACAATAACATATATAAGGAAAATTCCATGCTTAAGGTGTCAACCAATAGTGAAGCTCTATTTTCCTTCATATTCTGTTTAACTTTACGCAGTACTCTTTACATTAACCTCTCTGCTCTCACTGTGTTCAATAATAGCACCTAAAATATTATTATATTAAGTATAATACTATATCAAAACATTTATAGCAGTAAATATACCAAGCCAAAATACTTTATTAAAACTTCTCAGACAATAGCAGCTCAAGCTGTAAACCTGGAAAACAGCATAACTGAAAGCATAAAAGTGATGACAGCCACTCTTACCGGCTCTTCTGAAAAATAAAGCACTAGGAGTGAGGTAGATTAGTCTAGCAACTATGTGAGCTAAGCAAAACCTTACTAGAGTAAAACTTAGTCCCGAGATGTTTCACTCCCTCAGATTGTTTGGTCCAGACAACAAAAAAAGGAAGCAGAGAATATTGAGGTCATATGACAGTCAGTTTTCTAGTTCCCAAACTATGTGCTACCGCTCAGATCCTCAGGATCAAGCAAAATTCAGAAGACACCTGGGGCAAATCTCACTGATTTCAAGGATAAACTATTGCCAGCTTACAAAAAAATGAAAATATACAGGGGCCCTGCAGTTTTGGGCTATAAATGTTTTCTGCTTGTTATGGTTTTTTATGGAAGAATCTTCCAAATGTATAATGCTCAGGTTAAAAAATTCATTTTATCATTATTTTATGCCTTCATCTGGTATTGCTTAATGAAATCATGACATTTACATTCATTTCTCCCCTCAGTCTTGAAGTCTAGAAAAATGAACAGTAAAATTTGGCTACCTTGTCTTGCCTGTGACTGCAAAAAATGGTAAATGCAATCTGAGAGATACATGTTCAAAATGCATTCCTGGAGAGACCATTCTGATAGTCACCTGTGCATAAATTATGTTTCAAGACTATTAGCATGAGACACACATTATGATGCAAAGTCCACGTATGTTGACAGATAATGAAAACATCTATTTTCACAGCCAGCATTTCATAGAAGATCAAATCTGAATGAAAATTCAGTAGTATACATCTTTTGTTTCCAATCATACTTTGAAGTTATACTGCTAAATATAACATGACTGAAAGGATCCAGATGAGAGAAAACTGACACACATCTACCTGCTAGTGCTAGAAATCTGTACAGCGCGTGGTTCAACTGCTGTAACACATGCTTAAACCAGCATCTTTGCACCTCTGGAAGACAAAGAAGCTGAAAAACAAAAACGGATGACCAAAAGTTTGTACCAACATGTCAGAATGTCTCAACTTTTGCTAAATACAGTCTTTCATGAAATATTTATCAAATATAAAAATAGGTTGAAGCTCCAGCTGTAAATGTACTCATTGCAAATTTTGGCAATGACTTGAAACAGTCCAGGATTTAAAGCTAACAATTTCATGAACGGGAATGTGAAAGGATTGGAAAGTTAAATAAAATGACCCTTTTAGGAAATCTTTAGAGGCCTGAAGTACTCAGTAGATTTTGGGTATATATTAACAAAAGAAAACTGAGACCATTAAAAGCATGAGGGAGCAGAAACTATTCTTTAAAGGGTGGAAAATAAGGGGGATATTCAAGACCTGGAGAAATGGGATTACCCTACAGGTTATGCTTCCATCTTCATCTGTGAGAGTGTGGGCAGGACCTGTACCCTGACATGCTGGCAGACGCATACATGTATCTGTCTTGCTGGCTGATGAAATAACACAAAGTTGTTGTGCCTGGATTCACAGTAATGGAGGAATATGTGAAAGAATGTTGTGGGTTTTTTTTAAACAAAGGACATGTAGCTTTTCAGGTTAGAAACAAGAATAAAGAAAACAAATATGAAAGTTTTCCAAGCGATTTAATTATTTTATAGAGTGAAAAAATGATGAATTTTATTATTTGAAGAAATATACAACATTCAAATTTCCTACACTGGGGGTAAAAGTAACACTAGCTTTCAAACACTGTTTGCTTTTTTTATTACTTCTTACATATTTTTAAAGAATAATGACTATTATTGGAAGGAATTGACATGATCTTTCCGTATTTGTAAAGGCAAGCTCTCCCACTGACTTTGGCACAGGCTGTTTGTAGAGAAAGGGTGCTGGGTTGGGCCCACAACAGCTTGCTTTTATTTAAGCTATGATTTTCATTACTACAGCTCATGTTTGTCATCTTCTAGGGAGTAGTTTCTTCCCTAATCCTTTCCAATGCTATATACTTAGGGTATGTCTGTTCTGTGGCTTGGCTGTGTGCTGAAATATATGTAAAACTACCTCTAATTGATTTTGTCATACACCTAGGAAATGGAATATTGTGCCCTTAGACCTGCAGCATTTGCTCAGTCACATAATACTTTTGCCATTTTGTGCTGTTTAGAGTTCCATGGCTATTAGTACATGTGGCAGCTGGTTTATACCAGTCCCAATATGCCTACATGTCCTGAAATTACACCTTTGACTGCAGGGTAGGCAGATCAAAAGGAAAGCGCTGAGAGTTGGCTCAGCCTCCTGGTTATATCAGTAGAGATCACTTAGATAAAACCACTGAGGGGTGGAAGGAAGACCATGGCTGAAGCAGAAAGTCTTAGTTGTCTCCCCACCTGCGGGCACTTTTGCCAGATGATGCAGCTGGTGCAAAGACTGTGTTGGACAGCTGTTTACCACCACTATAGCAAAAGTACAGGTGTCTCATACTGTGTACCTTAACTGAAGGATCATGATACATCACATCACGCTACCTGATAATCCATTTCCAATTTAAGAAAAGACAACGGCAAGCTGGTTAACTTTGAAACATCTGCTTAACACTGTTATGTTTAAAGTTAGGGCTTTGATTAAGTGCTTTGATGACTCAAAGTCTGACTAGAGAATAAAGACAAGTGACAAAATGTTAAAGTCAAAACATTCTCGTTAATCTTTTTTTTTCTAATTTATTGGCAGATAAGAGCTTCTCAAGATTTCATGATACAAAGTTATACAGTAGAAAGTCAAAGGTGTATTTTCCAGATCATGCATCATCCTTACATTGATTTTCATTAGCTTCTTAATGTTGAATCAGCCATTACCTCCTATGTCAACATGCATTAAGAGCTACCATTAAATGGCTTTCTATTTATTTAACTTCAGCTTGAGAGGTGGAGGGGCCTACTTTATTGAAGGCTTTCTTACTAAGAATGTTAAAAAAAATTCTAAAATGTTACACCTGCTGCACGCAAAAATATCTTTGCAGGGCTGATATAGAGCTTAAGCTTTTTTTGCTTTGGTGTGTTTATACAAGGTAACAGTATTTTTAGTCAGTGTTGATCGGCATACTGAAACTCTATTTTCCCCTTTGTTCTACAATCCTGACTATAATACCTGAGATTGCTTTCTTTTTTTTGGGTTGACATTAAATGTGGTCAAAAAATGTGAAAGAACTAAAGACAACAGCCCAGGTGGGTACTAAGTGAAAACAGATTAGAATATGCAGAACCTTACAGAGCAAAAGCACAGTCACTATGTCCTATTTATATCATCCTTTCATCCCCAGTTAGCTGTGAGTGATTTTGTTTGGAATATCTTCCTAAAGAACACTTGTGAGAAGATAGGAAGATAAGCATTGTAGCTTTGCTTCATTTTAGTCAAATAAATAGCTGCAGGCTTAACTGACAAAAGATATACCAAACACAATCAGCTTCCATGTGGGTTGTTTTTTTTTTTTTTCAGTCTTCCACCTTCACAGTTCCTTTTTACGGTTTGGGAGATTTGGGTAGGATTTTTTGAGGGAGGAAGGAAGAATAATCTTCTGAGTGGGTGGATTAATTTATTATTTACTTGGTTTCTCTGCTGCTTTCAAGGTATTCAGGGGTAGCTCAACCTTTTAAAGCCACACAGAAAAAATAGTTACACAGATGAGCTCAGTGGTCTGGAGAGCTGTTTAAATTCTTCATCTTCAGTTTCAAAGACTTCAGATTCCCAGTCTGTAGCAAGCAAACTTGACGTAATGATAAAAATAAATCTGTCTTTTTTTGACTCATGTTAGCTTGGCAAAAGAAACAGAAGAGTGAGATTAATTCAGTCCTGTCTTATAACTCATCAAGAAAAGCACTCCCTTTTGTTTAATGCATAGTTTTAATACAGAATAGTGGTGCATTGGTATATTTGGTACAATGGGGTAATTGTACAATTGTATCCAGGCCAAGTGATGACAAGATAAGTTCTTTTGCTCAGAACAAAATAATGGAAAATATTGAAGTCATTAAGTAATAATAAATTCAGGACAGTGATTTGGGATCTTTCAGTTGTTTTAAGTATAACTACATTATTTGCTGAAGTATCTTTTGGGGGTTTCAGCACAGGAATATTAGTAGAGAAATGCTACTACATCTTAGTTGCACAAATACATCAAACAAGTTAGTTGCATAATTGCATACAGTACTTGGATTTGTAACGGGCTGCCCAGTCCAAATAATCATCCAAAGTGGAGTAACAGTGAAGGGAAAAAAAATTAAAAATCGCTTAATTCTATTTTAAAGATTCAAGAGTTACACTTGGGTATTCTTGCCTGGGACAGCAAAGTGGTGAAACATGGGCTTCCTTTAAGGCATGGGACAACTCCCTTAGAAGTCAGGGGGAATGCACTGGTTGCTTTAAGTTACAGAGGTATTTAAGTGCTATACTGTAGTGCCTGCCATAGTACTGGAGAGGGCTTGTATTCCTGAGTTCCTCCATCAAACAACTGCATTTCAGGGAGCCTCCATAGTTGCCTCCATAGTTAACTTTAATAACTTGACCTGTTTGGAGATACTGGCATGTGACAGCTATAATCCACTGCAAAATCAAGTGTTTCAGGATGAAAACTGGCTTTAGTGACATGTGAATGTACCAAAGGCTCAGTTCTCCTCTATTATACTCACATTAGTATGCACAAGCTATTGTGATAAGAAGTATCCTCAGCCACATATACTTAACATTGCAATATTATTTGACTTCCATTGTAGACTAAATTAATCCACGAGTTTTGTTTAAGTTCAGCCAAAGTAAGTGGAATCACATATACAGTCAAACTAAACCTATACTAAAGCTACCTTGCTGAAATTGCAAAAGATTCTTGAAGAAAGTTTTACTAGCTCATAAAAATCTTTTCATCCATGTGTTCATGGAGAGCTATACAGTTTATATCTGCTCAAGTCTCCACCGAATCCTTTCTCTGTATTTTTCACCCTCTGACTAAACTTTGGCATGACTAAAAGAAAAAAAAAAAAGTCCATTTGTACTTGACAATCCTTGACAGAAACTTAATCTCTCTATCAGTACTGGCATGTGCTTTGCACTGTACACATCACGCCTGCTCCGAAGCAGTTCTGTCATTCCTTCAGGACAACTTCTTTATGAGTGTCTGAGTACTGAACAGAACACATATAAACCAACTGGCAGATGTTCTTAGTAAATCATTGAGAGGCTCACATTAAAAATTAGCCACCTGCGTATTTATCTCTTCTTTTATAAGTATCAATAAATTATTTAGAACACTGAAATGTCTGTTTGAATTTATCAGTAGATTCTTGTTCATAGGTATTTCTGTTCTAGTTTCCCAGGAATCAAAAAGATAGGAGAATCCTTTAAATATAATTATTAATATATAGCAAACAGCATAATCTCTGGCTGCAGTAACACAGTTTCTGGCCAAAAAAAACCCCAACTCTAAAAGAAACAAGGTATTCAAGTTTCATCAGTTTTACTACTTGCTTGTTTCTTCAAAATAACAGATGCCACCTGTCAAATACACAGGTTCAAAGCAGTCCTAATATAGTCTTTCTCTTTGGGGACAGACAGAAATTTGCTACCTGCAAATTCTAATAGGTTCAGTTTTCCCTTTAAAAGAGGTCCACTGATAATAGCAACACAAAACCTCCTCTTTCTTATTTGTGCTAAGCTGCAGTGAGAGAATTATGTGATCAGTTCCTACTGCTGAGAATCGTTTGACAATTGAAATTCCTGAAACTCAGTAACATTCAAGCCTAGTGTCTGTTATGTCTTTTGTCCTCCTCATTCTTGTCACCGTGGCATAATTAAGCTAACTGAAAGCTATATGGGTTTTTGGCTCCTGCCCAAGTTCAGGAAAACTTTATGAGATAGTTAGAAACTATGAAATTAACAATTTCTGAATATGTGCACATCTGGAGATCAAACAAATGATCAGAGCCCTGGCACTTAGTTGAAATCTGGCATTAGGTACTATAAATGGTGGTAGTTCTTAAAGTTCTTAAAATTTAAACCAGCTCCATCTGCAACTAATCAGCTGCCTCCCAATTGTACATGTGAGATGGGGGATCAAATAATAGCTTGAAGATCACCTGGTCCTCATAAAAGCCTGCTAGAAGCTTGGTTGAGGGGGAGTGGTGAATAGGCAGGCTGCCTGTAGCAAGAGACTTTAGGTTGAGAGAAAAAGCATGATTGATACCTTGAGCTTCTGTTGAATTACTTTGTTCTGAAAGGGTCAAACTTTGTGTCTGAGGGGAAAGGACTAAAATTTTGTACTAGGAAGTGTTTCACCTGAGCATGGTTTGATAGAGCACTTTCAGTTAGGGTTTTTTTTCTTTCAGGAGCCTGATTTTTCTCATAAGCAGATTCCAAAATTGCTACAAATAACTAGGTCAATATGCAACTAGGTTCTTGCTCTGATTCATCCTGTCTCTTTTTCACAGTAAAAGCTGCTTAGGGATGTTAGTGAAGTTAGGTGATAAAAATAACATACATGGGAGCATTTTCCCTTTTAATAAAGGATTTCAGCCTCAGCTTCACTACCAGAAGGTTCTCTAAACACTCGGTATAAGAAGAAAATGGTATCTTGTCAAGGATTTGATCTTCACTTTTTCCTCTTGGAAGAAGAAAGCTTTGAGAGGTTTCGTAGCTTTGAATTCTGAGCTAAGACAGGTACCTGCCAAATTGTCAGAAGGGTAAATGTTAAACCACAGTATGCTGCTTTATTATTTCTGACTGTTCAGCTTCTTGAGCATGGAGCTACCTGGAAATTCCCCTCTGTAGTGCGCAGTAGCCTCAAGCACTGGCTAATGAGATCCGATGCCTACCCTGAGTACGTAAGTGTCCAGGGAGTGAGATACCCAAAAATTTGGCCAAGACTTTGCTGTTATCATGTTACATGTCTTAACGCTCATGCATAACTTGGTAGCTCTGCTCCACTGCTTAAGGTTAGGAGAAGATAATGTATTGACATGAAAGGCAACCTGAGTTGAGAGTGGAAATAAAATGCATCTCTAAAAATCAGCTCACTCTTGACTGATGTTACTGAAGAAAGTTACACAAGAGTGTTGTAAAGACTGAAATGGAGATGTTGAGGTTCAGATGTAAAATAAACCAATTAAACCATGCTGTGTGATATGAGATGAAGTCACACATGATGACCTGGTTAGACCAACAGCATTAGTGAATAAAAGCAGAAACTCCATCAAAACCAGATGCTACATCAGGGTTTAACTATCATAAGCATAATACATTTGGAAGTGAGTACTGTGAACAAGGTATTGTGAACTCATCCTCCATTTTGAATATAAGCACAATGCCCTGAAGAAAGCATACAACTTAAACCATAGCCTTAAAAAAAATGAATAGAGCTATATAAATAGGGGAAAAAAGAGGAAAAAAATTCAACCCTTGTTGCTATGTTAGTCTTTGGAGCAAGATCATGCACACATGGAAATCAATGTCAGTTCTGCTTTTTTAGTTTTCCTCCTGTGTCATAACTCTCATAGTTCCTGGCTGGGAAACAGATGATAACAGAGCCAAGTCTTAATAAACTCTGAGTGGGGTACTCCAGCTGAACAGAGCATATTTTGAGCAGAGAGATTCAGTAATTGCTCATAGCAGGAATTGTAGACTTTTATTAATTGTATGCTGAGGCTGAGGAGTGCGTTAAGGCACTTGGAATGTGTGGCATGGAAGCCAGGAGAGCTTCAGGAGACACTGTGGCTGAAAGGACACATTTCTGAGGCATTACTTATTCTACCTCTGCAACAAGGGACAAGGGGGAGGGAAAGTGCCACAGCATCAAGATCAGTATTGCAAGAACATAGTTTTGTTATACTAGATGATGCTGAGACAGAATGAAACAGTCCTGACCCCAAAGAGTTGCAGTCCAAGTGAAAAAGCAGAAGAAATATATGGAATCACAAAGAGGACCATGTGAGGAAATGTGTTTTCATTCAGAGTAACAGGCAGGAATCTCACCCGAACTGGCGTCTTAACTGCTTGTTTGTTTTGCTTCCCATCTCATGGAAGCACTGAAATCTCCAACAAGGGAAAGAGAGCAAGTACATTGAAATTAAAATCTATGTAATGAAGAAATCTTCCCCAACCAATTTACATCTAAGAAACAGTGAAAGCAGTAAATTAATCTTTTGCTTATTTTCTTCTTGCTTTCACTTCAGCGAGTCTAGGGCAAGGCCACCAAGATGGTTAGGGGGCTGGAGCATGTGACGTGAACAGAAGCTCAGAGAATTGCACTTGTTCATCTTTAGAAAGAGAAGGCAGAGAGGACATCTTATTGCTACCTTGAGCTGCATAGTTTAAAATTAGCCCTGCTTTGAGTGTTGGGGCTGATCTGATGACCTCCAAAGGCCTTTTCCAACCTTTGATTATATGATTATAGGAACAAGGACTGGAAACTGCCATAAATGAGAATTTCTCAAAAAGTATTTTACCCAATGAACTTAATATAAAGCATCATGATACTGTGAAAATCAGAACAACTACCAACATTGCTATGACACATTTTGGGACTAAAGATGAAAATAGATGAGGTATCACAAAGTCCTTAGCTTATTTTTGACAATACAGTTCAAAGGCAACAAAAAGGCCAGCTGTATGGTTTCAAACAGCCACAAATATTAGTATAGTTAGAAAGTTAGCTGTTCAAAAAATCCCCAAAGGGAAAATAGACACTTCCACCTCCTTTCCAAATCAAACACACAGAGCTGTTATTGCATGAGCATTTTGTTCAATTTATTTGTCTTTCTAGCACTTAGCCTCAAAGCTTGTCTCTGCAGATAGATTCAGAAAACTTTTTAAAGTCCAAAAAGATTAGGGCAATACACAAAGTATAAGCAAAGTGGGTTTTTTATTTTCCCAGGTGGAAACTCTGAAGGTATTCCTCAAAACATGTATTTCAAATACGAGCTATCAGCATACTCTGTCTGGCCGGACATGACTGTAATAATTAACAGTGATATTTTCTTTTTTTGCTCAGATCAAACTCAACAATCTCTAATGTCTTTATGATACACAAGATATTCACTAGGAGTTAAATCCTCTTCTCCACGAAGTCTTTCGTCTGAATATCTTTTAATAAGGCAGATTCGCAAAGGTTGTAGGAGGAAAGGAAACCTCTCTTTCTCTGCCTAATTAGACTGTAGAAAGCAACTGAAGCACTCCATTGTCTCTACCCAAACTGGTTATCATTACTTTGGATTTAATTCAAATAATTTCATATTTTATGATGAAAATTGTATGTCTATATAGGTCTACTGTCTATAAACAGAAAAACTGTGACAAGACCATACATCTACAACAGAGACATCTACATTTATTCATTGAATCCCACTATTTTTTCTTGAAATCACTATAACAATATGTCAAGGTAGATTCATTGTATTTTGGCCATAATCCAGTTTGGACAATGACATTCTTCCCACTAAAACTTCCATGTAAGTTGTGCAAGGACATCTAAGGGCATGGCTTGGTCCTGAAATGTTTGCTATGCTGTTGTTTTTCATCAGTATGTTCTGCACATAAACAAACACTGCTGTTTTTTCGCCTTAAACAAAGAACAGCCACATTTTTGTCAATTGTATATTTAATTTGATCTTCTGGCAGCTTCCATTTGAAAAAAAACTTAACATTTTCCCTCAAAATAGATTATTCAAAGCAGTTTTATTAAATGTATGTATGTTTATGAATAAGTAAATAGTCTTTCTTATGTTAGAATTTGTTCACCACATTAACACTCAGAATTCTGCTCTCTCAGGTACATGTTTTAATGGGGTTGCTTTTTAGTTTAGAAGATCTTCTAGAAAGAATAAACAGATTTTAAAAAAATATTGGTCTTACTAAGCTAATATATTTTGGAAGAGATTGTTTATAATTAATTAACAAGGTCTTTCTTCTATTTTTAAGGAAAAGCCTAGTTCAGCAAATTGAATGTTAACACAGATAGTAAGAGAAGTCTGCTTACACATGTAGCTGCAACTCATGTAAAACAGCAGAGAACTTATGAGGGAATAGGCTTTTTAAAAGCATCTGAAGGAATTTAAATATGATCTATGAATGATTTCTCAGTGGATTAGCCCCTAACCTTTAACTTTTGTGACATTAGTCACATCTCATCTTGACATCTATAATGGAATATTCTCCTATTCAATTGCTTTAAAAGTGTCCGGTTTGACTTCTGATTGACCTCTGATGAGAGCTGATCTCTTTAAAGGGGTTTAACAGTTGTAGATTCATTCATCTTTCTGTAACACACTAATGATAGATGGAAATTATTTCTATAAAGTAGAAAAAATACTGCAGAAAATATTTCCTGAGATTAAAAATATTGAAACAAATGTTGCTGGGCTTGCTTTCTTCCTTTAAATCTGTTGAAGTATTTTATTCCAAGCAACGATAAGAAATAATTCTTAGGTGTTCCTCTGATCTACTGAAAAAAAACATTATTACAGGGCAAATCCAACAAATTTAAAGGAGGAACACATTTGAACTGAGAACCATACTGATAGATGTATGTTATTTCTCACAAAAAAATTACCTGAAATGGTATTTCAAAACACCACTCTGCAATCTTAGTAAGTAAAGTATTTAGAAGGATATCTTAAATATCTTAAAGACAGATCTGGTAAATGGTAGCTCTAGAACCTGGAATGGCCAGTTATGAAAGCCTTTAATTAAAGAAAAAGACATCAAGATTTTGCATAGCATTCCCCATGAAGACTATGAGTGAGATTCTGGATTCAGAAATATAGAAGAGATCAGCACCTGGATCCACAGCAGCTGATTTGTAATGATGAGCAAGGCCCTAAAAAATTGACCATAAGTTGTCCCTTAGGACAACAATTTTTCTCCCTTTCATGCAACAGAAAATATTAATTACTGCCTATAATGGTTTATGTAGAGTGTATATATTATTATCCTGTTAGCTTTTGCTCCCCCACAGCTGGTAAGATTCATGTAAATTCAACTACATTAAAATACAAGGGCACTACAAAACTGCTGATAGAGATACTTTATTAAGAAGTCAAATACAAATAAAAAGCCACATATATAATATAGTTGAAGGAGGTTGAGCTTATTCTCATTGATTCTCAAGTCCAATGAATGATTTGAAAGTAGAACACCATTGGCATGTGTCATGAGGACCAAAATTCAGCTGGAAAAACATATTTTGTATGATGAGGACACAGGATTTTTGAACAGATTACAAGTGGGTATTTATTTAAGCCAAAGATTTTTTATGTCTCTTTGTGTTTGGGTGTCAAAGATGATACCATCTGTTGGGCTGGAAGTCCAGCATTTGGGAAACTGTAGGACAGAAAATCCACAATATTCTAAAACTTGCTCTGTAGTACATTGGATGAATTCCTTAAAGATATAGTGCCAGCTACTAGTATTGACTATGCACAGACACTGTGTGTTCCTTGGATTTCTACTTGACAAGAATTTTGAAACAGTTGCCTAATAATGTTTAGATATGTTAATTTTGAATTAAAAAATGCAACTGAGAAGCAGTCTATTATTATTCTCCTTTGGTGAGAAAATCCAAACCAGGAACACTTCTAATCCATCACCCCAGCAGAGCTCTTTCCTCTCATGGTGCACAGATACTTATAGTCACTAAGCTAAATCTGGTCAGTCTTTCAAATTATCATATATGGCAACTGATTCTGATCTCCTCTATACTTTTATTGTATTTCAGCAATCACATGTAATCCAGCATACTACAGGGAAAATGGGGCCTTGGAAAACACATTTATCTGCATGCAATAAATTTCTCAAGGTCTTTGTCTGAGCAACCATCTTTCCAGTATGTTTTAACATGAAATCTGCTCACTTCAGAGGGTCAGAATTTCTGCCTTCCTCAGCATGGATTTGTCTTTAGGATAACAACGAAGAACATGCAGATGAACCATTTTCTCCAGGTGTGACAACTCTTTAAGGTTTTTACTTGAAAGATTTTCAATCCTTCCTTTTCATTCTCTCTCTAGAAAAATCTTATGAAGTAGCAACTGTCTTAGTGAGTCATCAGAACTAGCATGTCTAGCATTAATATTTACTACCAATCTTCAGATGACATAAATCACAGTAGCTCCCTTAATATAAAAGGGACTGTGTCAGTTTATACTACGAAAGAATACATACTGGAATGTAATATTCCAAATAAATTCAAAGAGCCTGTTAGAAGAATCATGGAGAATCATAGAGAATTATAGAGAATCATAGAATGGTTTGGGTTGGAAGGGACCTTTGAAGGTCATCTAGTCCAACCCCCCTGCAATGAGCAGGGACATCTTCAACTAGATCAGGTTGCTCAGAGCCCCGGCCAACCTGACCTTGAATGTTTCCAGGGATGGGGCATCTACCACCTCTCTGGGCAACCTGTCCCAGTGTCTCACCACCCTCATCGTAAAAAATGTCTTCCTTCTATCTAGTCTATATCTCCCCTCTTTTAGTTTAAAACCATTCTCCCTTGTCCTATCGCAACAAGCCCTACTAAAAAGTCTGTCCCTGTCTTTCTTATAAGCCCCCTTTAAGTACTGAAAGACCACAATAAGGTCTCCCTGGAGCCTTCTCTTCTCCAGGCTGAACAACCCCAACTCTCTCAGCCTGTCCTCATAAGAGAGGTGTTCCATCCCTCTGAAGAAGAAATGTGATTGTTTACACTGAATCATACGACTTATCAAACTTCAGGCATTTTGGTTTTGAATTAAAGAGCCTCTGTCAAAGCTATTTTTCATGTTAAGAAGCTCATGCCTTACTATGTTAGATCCTATGCTGCTGTTTAAACCTTGGTCTTCACAGGCATAGAACTTTACCGAGCTATTTTTAAAAAGGACCGATTGATCGCACCA
Organism: Mycteria americana; assembly: GCF_035582795.1. Taxonomy (NCBI): domain Eukaryota; kingdom Metazoa; phylum Chordata; class Aves; order Ciconiiformes; family Ciconiidae; genus Mycteria; species Mycteria americana. The sequence continues at coordinate 10,369,998 of NC_134365.1, read as the reverse complement.
ACTAGCGTGAGCTATAAAATGAATAATGAGGAAGAATGTACCCTCCCCCACCCTTGAATCTGAAAGCATTTTCTGTTTTGAATCTTTGGATCAAAAGAGAAGTGGTATAATCAAAATCAGCTATTTTTGTTCACTGCAAGAACAGCAGAAAACAATTGAATCTATAGTTTTGGAAATATTCTCCAGAAGTCTATGACTGGGAACTGAAGGAGAAATTCTGTTTCTCAACAACTGTGAAACTGTGAAGACAACAAACAGATACATACATTCCAGTCTGTGTTTTATTAGAAATATGATATATTACTGCAGCAGAGTTTTTAGCTGACTGAATACACCTAGTATTTTAAAGGGACAGAAGCTTTTCAACATAAGCCAAGATGAAACTTGCATTTATTATGCCTGCCAACTATCTTATTTCATCAAACAAAATACGAAAACTGATTTCAATAATATGTTACAGTGTTTAGTTAATAAGATACAGGAACCACCAAGACATTAAGAAATGACTGAGAGAAGCAAAGGACCAACAAATACAGAAGAAAGAGGATCTCTTGGGAGAACTATCTGCCAGCCTCTACATTCTAAATTCATTCTAGACCTTTTATTCATCATTAAAGTGTAAGTAAAAAAAAAAAAAAAAACCACACAACCCCCCCCAAAAAAACAGCAGTAGAAAAGACAGAGTAACTTTATGACTAGGTTCACAGGCAATATGCTATGTGGATCAGCTACACAGATCAAGATATGTGTGGTAAAGTTTTAATTAAATGAATAGGACTAGGACGCAGTAGTCACCTTAATGGTAAGATGGGTAAGTCACCAATGTGACTTAGGAACCTCTGTCCCATGGCCACTTAAATGTTTGTGCATACAGTGCAAGCTGAGGAACTCAAAGCTAGTTGCCTCAGGTTACAAGTGACTGCACAGAGCTCTTTTTTAGTATGCAAGATCAGTAAATTATCTTCTATGGGAAAAAACATTATCTCTCCAAATGATTCCAACTCTAGAGGTTCCCTAGGCTTCTCATAAAGAAGAAAATGTATGGAAGTTGTCTGCTTGTATACCAGCAATGTGTCCCGCTGTCCACCTTCCTCTACATAGTTCTCTACACTAGGGACTCTGCAGGATGAAGAATTTTTGATTTTATGTTTAGTTGATTTTTCTTTCTAAGGAGTCTGTATGGATAAAACCTTCATTATCCAGGCTACATCTAAACAAGAGCAAACCAGTCCTGTATCTTGGTCCTTGGAAGTCACTTCCCTAGAGAGGGCTGGTTTCCCTCCCCCACCACACTCATCTACATGGCAAAGATGATGTTACTATTAAAATCCTAACATTTAGGAATTTTGAACTCTTATTTATGCAGTGCAAAACAATTTCATTGTATGAACATTTTGACGCTATATTCTGTAAACTGCACTTATTTCCTGAGTGTCTTTAGGAATTTGTCTTGCTAATTGCCTACTCTGACATGTCGTACATCTGCATGATCTGAAGCGGGCAGTTTGGGTATTTCTCTAATTTTACTAATGACTGCCAATTCTGTCGCCATTGTTGAGCTGCCGCTATTTCCCCAGGAAACAAGGTATATGTATTTGCATTAGCTGCCTCGCTATCCATCTGTTAATTTGTCTCCCTGCATTCTCTTCCTAATCACCTTTGAACATTGCAAACAAATTTGAAAGAAGGAGAAAGTCTAAAAAACCATTAAATTCCTACAAGTTTTGTGAAAATAGCCATCTGCTTATTGGAAACAGATTTGAATTAGCAGTCCCATTGTGGGAAAGACAGATCAAATTCAGACAGATAGGACTCATAGATCAGACAGACAGAACTATATTTTGCACTCAGACAGATGGCTGGCCTGCCAACATGGCAACAAAGAGCGTGTGTACTTCTGGATTATCTGCAGCACATGTTAAATCTTTCCCAATTGTTGCCTGTGTTCTGCCATGGTTACTGCTGCAGGAAGGTTTGGGTACTAAAGAACACAAATCCATGAGAGATTAGCCTTCATTAGCCTCACAGCACCATGGAAATTCCTTTTTTTTTTTTTTTTTTTATGTTTGCACTGAAGATTTACAATATCAAATCAGAATGAGTTTGTGTTATTTTTCTTTTTTTAAATGAAACAACCTTATCAAACAATGTTCAAGACATAAAAGCACCTGGAATCTAATTAGATGTATTCTTCTTTATTTGAATCAAAATCAAAAAGGAAAACTTATTTTCAGAAATGTATCAGATAAGAATTTAAGTCATAGCCCCTTCAAGAAAAAGTAGATACAAAAGACATAATGATGAAGATGCTATTTATAACACGTGAGTTGTATATCTGAAGTGTGAATGATTAACTCAATAAGTCAGCAATATATTTGCTGAGTTTGTACTTCCTAAACTATTTCAACATCAAAACAGCAAAATCTTAAAAGAAATTTGGAATCACATTTTCCCTTTACCTAATATAAAGATAATGGTCTTCAAGAACATTGCACATCTGTCAAGATAATTATGTTTTGAGGCTCAGCTTCTTTTATTGATCATTGCAAGTTACTGTAACTGTAACTCTTAGAAGGAATTTATAAGTGAAGCCATGGAAGTTATACTCCTCAGAGGAGAGAATTGAGGTGGAATGGAAAGGGGCTGTCGGCCTGCATCTCACCTGACAAATCTGGAGACCACCGAGATCTGCTCAGCCACCTCTTATTCCTTCCGTTAGACATTTCCCTTTCATTGGAAAAGGAGAAATACAGATCTGCCTATGCTGACATTGTACTGCACAGAAAGAATCCCCAATGTCCTCCTGAAGATGTTTTTCATCCTTCTTTGCTTTGCAGAGTAGAAAGGACAACTTCATGCAGGTCAGGTTCTGGCTGACACCATTACTGGGACCAGCTCTGACACTTTTAGGGATGCTGCCCACACCTGCAGTGAACCATGGCCTGTGACAGGGTGTAGTACGTACAGAATATAATGATCAGTTACAGTTACAGTATGTGGTGCATAATGGGTGGCTACACTAAATTAGACATTCATTCAACATGACCTTATGAAATCTTTTGATGAAAATATTAATGATTTATAACCTGTTTAAACAGCTTTCCTTAACTTTCCTATCATTAAAATTGATCCCCTGTGACTACAAAATAGACAAAAAATGAAAAAAGTGTAAGATTCCCCTTTAGTTTTCAGCTCTGCCACAGATTTCCTGAGTCTGTATAAATTGCCTTTGTTTTGTGCCTTAGCACCCACCTCTAAAATGGGAATTAATAGTACTTCCCTACTTCAAGGTCTGTTTTAAGGGTACATTCATTAATGTTTGTAGAGTGCCAGAGATGCCTAACTGATCCCGGGAGAATTAATTATACATACAAAGACCAAAATAGAATCAGGAAGGTAACTAGCTGAAAAATATTAGAAGTTCACTACTTATACTGTATAGAGTTTATACCAGACTAATTATTGAACTTCCTTTCTTTTCCTTGTTATATAAATCACACCACTGCACTCCTTTCAGTTTCCTTCCAGACTAATCCTAAACTATAGAGGTACAAAGTCCTGGTGCACAAGCAAATGGTTCACAAAGGTGTAGTTTATTAAGAAGTATTTAATTTAAAATGGAGTTTCATTTAATCTTTGGCTTCCTACTGAAAGATGAAACAGTGTTATGCAACAGAGAAATTTTGCTGTGAATCCTGTGTGGTCCACCTCAGGATAAAAATCTACTGTTGATGCAAAGAAAGACCTGGGTGAGGCATGGGGTAGCAAATATGTCATTTGAATTCCTTTGCACACAGACTAACAAGCGAAGTCTCCTACCCAGTGCACATAAGTGATGTAGTGGTTTTGATACTTACACCTTTGCTGAAAATCCAGGGATGAAAAGTCCTAGCTGTTATTTATTTTTAAGTCAATTTATAAAAGGCTAAGTTTCTACAGCCAAAAGTTCATATTTAATTCTTATGGAAATTCTGTGCTGGGGCTAGTGCAGATAATATGCTCTGTTTCCATGGAGGCAAATCACAGTAATACAGCATGCAGCTGGGGGATGAAGAGGGAAGGTGAATTAGAGAAATCCTTGTTGCCTAATTTATGTACAGAGGGCCCTCTGGCTGCAAGGTGCTGTGTCACTAACACAGAGAGGAGCTTGTAGCAGGCTGTTTGAGTGGAAGAAAGAAACCATGGATTTCAATAACCACTGAGAGAAAATATAAACCAAAAATCAGTGATACAAATAAGAAACAATAGTTCTCTTCAGATATCTAACTGTGCCTAATGCTAAATTGCTGGAAAGATCTAGGAGTGGAAAAAGCAAGAAATGTAGTTGTGAGGTATAATGAAAACAGATCACTGTAGTTCCAGGCTTCATTCTGTTAATATATTTCCATGGATATTGAAAATTTTTTAAAGTAAAAACCTACAAACAATAACTTCTCCTGGGGGAATTGAAAAGCTGCTGTGAAAAACAATGCACATTACTGTGAACCCCTTAGTCAGAGTCTATAACTATTTATTAATCGTTTCTCAGTTTTTGTTATCACACTTTTTAGACTTTGTAGCTGTTCACACTGGAGTAATAAGGTTGGCCTTGCAGAAAAAGACCAAAGGAATCTCAACCAGATCTTGACAATGAATTGTGGACAAATTGCAGTGAGGATTATTGAAAGCCGAAGGTGTGACTGAAACGGGAATGCATTGCTCTGACCTCTGCACTTATTTGTTTAACTCAGCACTTCAAAGGAGAGACTAACATGGGAGGATACAGCACAAAAGGCATGAAATACCAAAACAGATAAACATCTATGAAATATTGCACAAAGTTTTCTCCTAAAACAACCTCTCCATTACACTTTAGGTTTTATTCCTGTGTTTTCAAAGTATTGTTACGGTTTCAGGTGAAATTATAGCTTTTGCATATTTACCACAGTGGGATAATCAGTTTTCTAGTTTTTCATTATGACTTTTTTAAAGATTTTTTCTACCTTTCACAGGCCGAAGCCAGGTCCAATATCTAAATCTTAGTGGCAAATATTTGCTAAAAGATTGGATTAATACTATTTAAACATATCATTTCAAAGAAGTTTTACCAAGGCATTTTCTAGTCATTGAGAAACTTGTTAAAGTATATAACCGATATGTTAGATCTGATCAAAAGTCTATTTAGCCCAGTAAATTGTTTCCAATAGAATCTAGATGTCAATGTCTAAACAAAGCATAAGAAGAGAGTAAAAATACAATTATACAACCCCATAATACTTTCAACAGTTTGATTCTTGGTCTTCCTGAGATGAAAATGATGTCCCTGATGGCTTTCACTTCCATGAACTTCCTCAGCCTTGCTCTGCGTTCATGCAGAGTTTACCACCAAGCTGTGGCAAGAAGTTCCATAGCTTAGGTCCTTCATAACTTTATTTAAAAGGCAACACCACTGTTTATTTGTTTCTTACTTTTTCCTTTCAGTTTGTTTGATGTTCCCTAGTTTTCTCAGTGGAAGAGAAGGTGAACAACAGTATTCACCCTCTTCTTGCCACTCATGATTTTAAAGATGAAAATTCCATTACTTAGGCATTAAATCGATGCATTAAAATACCATCTTATTTCTGTCAAACTAAAACTTTTATAGTGTTGCTTCTTCATTTTGTCATAGCCGTATTTTAAGCACAGATTCTGCAAAGACTGAAATTTCCAATCCATTTACATCATACTAACATGTAAGAAAAGATCTCAAAGGATAAGGAATGAAGAGTAGTAAAAAAGCTATAAGTTCTCTTGCCTAATTAACAGTTTTTCTCTTAGAGACAGAGGAACTAGAGGATAACATTTTTTATCTTGGTGAAGAAATTTTTCCCTTTCTCTCTTGAGAACTTTTTCTTTCTTACTTTCTTATTTCTATTCAATCCTGATGTGTGTTTACAAAAAAAAAAAAAAAAAGGAAATATTGGGAACTGGGTTCCTTTCAGTCTCTTTCTTCAGTATTATAAAATGTTTCATGAGTATCATGTTCAGACAAGGAATAAACACGCATGTGTTAGACAGAGTAGGATTTGGCTGACAATTAATACAAGGGAAAAGCAAATCAATGCATGTATTTTTGCCAAATAAGAGCCTTCACATCTGATCCTTTTCTATAGTTGTCTGGTCAAAGTGTAACAAAAATGGTACACTGCAATGCTAAGAACTTTGGGTTTTTTCTCCCTCCAGCTGTGAATCTTTGCAACCTCTCATTTCATACATTGTATTTCTATTTTTAAAAGAGGTTGCCTTTTTTTTACTAAATAATGGCAACTGTATAACAACTGTAAAGGCTGGAAAAGGTGATTTATGGTCATGATCAGTAACCAGTCATTTAGACTCAAGTCCATTAATCTTTAAACGGACAAAGTGGTATTATAGCAGGCTTTCATTTTAGACTCAATAACAAGTTTTGGATATTCATGGAAAGTAAAAAATCAAACCTAATTAATGTAAAATATATTCAACAAAGCTATTGCATTATAAAGTAATTCAGTTATTAGAGATAATCCTTGTTCTTTAAAACCTTACAGAGATTTTTTCACATTGACATTATAAGTAATATTTTATTGTAAATTGGGAATCTTATTTCAATGAATTTTGCATTATCCAGTAACAGTGTAATAGTTTCTCTTACATCACTAGAAATTACCATAGTTTTTTTACTTATCTATATTTTTAAATATATATCAACTCTTTGTCCTTTTGGTTTTCCCCAGCTCTTCATGTGTTGCTTACCATTATAAATGCAATAGAACTAAGACTATACCACAGCACGTGTTGTGGGGGGTCTGATCATGCCCTATATGTGACTTAATTCATTGTGTGATTAAGATTTAGAAAGGTGGCAGGGTCCTTGAGCAAGAGTAATGGAAAAAGTTATGTTGTGGACCACATTGAGGAAAGAAAACAAAAAGGTTGTCAAGCACTGGTTAAGGCAGGAAAGCAGGGAAAAAAGCCAAAGTCTTGGAAGAAAATAAGCCACCATTTGAGAGAATGAGTGAGAAAAAGAGGAAACATAGGCCCAGAATAAACCTCTTGATATTGGATAACTTGAAAAGAACTAACTTCTGTGACTTAGACTTACCCTGCTGCTAAGTTATTATGATCTCAATACAAAGACACTGAAATCACTGTGAATCTTTCTGTTATTTGAATGAATTTTGCATCAGCCAGCAGCAGGGAATCACATCGCATACTGCATCATGATCCATCCATTTTGGAATGTGGTAAAAAAAGTGCAGGATTAATACTTTCCTGTCTTTATGCATTGCTAATCACTTTAGTCGCAAATATACAGTTAGAGTCTAACAAATCCATTTATGCTATCTGCCCCAAACTTTGCAATAAATGACCTGATGTTGTGTACTAAACTTCACGTGAATCAGAATACAATTTCTGAGTCGCCTTACAATTTTTTCCTGTGTCTTTTTAAGTCTGTCGTTCCCACCATAATCTGTCCTCATGTTATATCATCTCATATCTAGGTGCAAATTGTTATCATTGCCTTTAAGGATATCTAGTAAGAATTGCATAATATAACCCACTATATTGAGGAAACAAGGAAGAGAAACTTCCCAGGAAGATAACTTCCTGGGAAAACAACAGTGAAAAAGGGCTATAAAGAAACCGAGAGAAGAAAAGTGTATAGAATATGTAGAACATATTCTTAAAAAAAAAAAATGCTTAGACCAGTGAATGGATAAAAAAGATGACATATATTGAGACAGAAGTCCAAAATGAATGAAACAGGATTGTTTATGTCTGCATTTCTGAAATAGTGAAAACAGTCACACTGGATTTTTGAAGTAATTTTATTCCTTCATAGGATACTTTTCTGATGGGAGGTATTTTACCCTAAAACCCAGCCACACTCTATAAACTTCCCAATCTCTTTCTACAGATCTTTGTCACTAATTTGAAGTTTTAGAGAAAAAAATATAAATAATGTAATTTTAATTATGTCAGTCAACTCTTTTATTAAGAAACATGGAATTTTAAATGGTTAGAGAATTAGATCAGCTTTATGACCTTTTCTGTAGCTGTCCTGTCTAATTATACAGAAAGGACAAGGCTATCTTGAGATGTTGAGGAAATGGCTGGGTTACACAAAAAGCTCTACAGGTGAGGTAGAATTTATAGCAACTTGCATAGCTTAAATGTTAGTAGTCATCATTAAAGCTGTGGGCCTTTCCAAGGACCTAAATACACATGCATCCTCAAGGAACATCTGCTACCAATTCTGCACAGTAGCTTCCCATACCCTTAAGCATCAGATATTTGAATGCTTACCATATGCCTGTACCTTTCATACTTGACAGCATACATCTAATGCCAAGCCTGCAACGCCAAGTCCTCAATGCCAAATTTATACAATTTGTCACAGCCTTCAAAGAGCCGAGGATGTATACGCTTCTGCTAATTGAAGGCCTTTGGTCTTCCCTGCCCACCAGTGCTGCAGTCTTCCCTACTCCCTTTTGCCATTGGAAAAACACTGTTGTTCAGTGCCACCAGCAGTGAATTGCCTTCAAAGTGTATGCACACTTCAGCTTGCAGCAGCTGTTGGTTCAGCTGAGTGTTTTGTGAAGGTAATGAACCAAAATTTACAGGGGATTCTGGAGAAAATAATAAAGTGTTAAAGGGAGAGGTTTTCTCAACTGGCTTCAGCCAGTTTGGAGACCAGATGTTTATTTGTTGTGCAAACATTGGAAATGTTTGCTCCTTGGATCAAGTTCGTACGTATTTGCATAACTAATAATTACGTGGTTACATTTGGCTTGTTCTGTTCTATATAAAGATAGACAGCAGAAATTCTCTTGTGTGGTGCTATAAGCCACATCATTTGGTTTATACAAGTAATGGTTAACATAGTTCAAAGTAATGGGTAATATAGTTCAAAGATTTAAAAAGACTTCAGTGACACTTCCTTTTACTGGTAAATTTAGCTGCATGAATTAGAAGTCTCCTTCCAGTTATTAACAGCTAAGAGATTTAAAATCAAATTTATTGTTTAATTGTAAATCACAATTACTGAAGCTTGTATTATACAAAAGGCTATTTTTTCCCTGAAATATAATTTATTCTGTACCAAATAGTCTCTTACCTCACCTTCAACTGAAATCATTTCTTCAAATATAGTATAAAATGGTTTTAAGTCAGACTGTGACAGTTAAGGAAGTGACCAATAGCTCCCAAGCATTTCCAGTGAAAAATTAGGCTCATTACACTAAATATTGGCATGAATATTTTAAGGTTCTTGCAAGGTTCTTGACTTTAGGTGAAGTTCTGAAGCCCAAATTGGGATCACAGACCTGACAGAAACCCATTGTTTAGGTACCACTTTCTAAACAAAGGAAGGCAGTGAGCCTTCAAAGACAGGCATAGAAACACGAACACAGGAATGACTCTGTTCAAATCTTCCTGTGTTCAGAGAATCAGAATAGTGTGTCCATTCTTTGTAGAATAAAGTATCAGATCTAGCTGACTAGATTCTCCTTTCAAAATAAACTTGGTCTTTTCTGTTATCATTTCTGATTCTCCTTTCAAAATATACTTGGTCTTTTCTGTTATATCATCATTTTTCTCCATCTTCCACATAGTTGCATTAATTGTCATTACATATAGCTGACAATCAAAGCTATAAATTTATCAAAATCTTACAGACTGGAAGCTGGTCAACCCAAACATTATTTTCCTTTTACGTCATTCAAACATTCACAGAATGAAAAGTCAGGTTGCAAAACCTTCTAAACTTCACTGTTGCTCTTATCAAATAAAAATAATTTGTCAAAAAATTACTCCCAGCTTCTTGATACTTAATGTACTTGCAGCCGGGTTGTCTAAAAACACATGCTTAAATATTGTAGCGGACTAGGGATCTAAGAAGCAGCAGGCATACCTTCCTTTAAGAACAACATGCCCTCGAATTTATTGTGTGTCTAAAACACTTGCAAGAGTATTAAAGGCAAATACAATCTGGTAATTATTGTTTATTGTCCTAATAATTTCTTGGGTGACTAGGAAGTCACAACTCCAATGCCAAGAGCAAGGACAATTGTTCTTCTGGAAATACGGAAATTAGTAAAATAGGAAAATCTTCTGGAAATCAGTGAAATAGGAAGAATTTTCTTCCTTGGATGCAGATATGTCATGCCCATGTTACACTCTGTTGGCATTTTGACTAGAGTTACCTCAGTGACCTATCACACTGTGGGAAAAACGTGGGAAGAAGGTCCTCCTAAACACTGTAGGAGACTTCAGCTACCTGTCCTCTTCATGTCCCACCTTCAGAGTCTGAACACACAGCTGCTATGGACACTGAGGCAGGATTAATTCCAGCTGCAGGTGCTAATTTGACAGCCTACCCACCCTAGGTTCATCCATGCTCAGGGAAAAGAAACAGGCATCTCGAGAAGGCAGTACCACTAATAGGTGGATTTAAAGAACTGCCAGGGATTCATTCTAAATTGCCATGGAAAGGGTTTGTATATCTCCACTGATTAGAGAAACAGCTTTGGTAAACTTAGCTCCTAATTTAAATGTCTCAGATGCCTACGTTTAATTGGAATAAATAACTATACATCTAGTAACATTGAGTGGGATGTAATCAGTTTACCTACTCCCGGTACCCATCTCATGGTATCTTATTGCTATTCCAGTATACAGTTTACAACTACAAACTGGGGTAAACATGCAGCCCTATGAACCTACTGGGCACTGCTGAGAGGGCTATGTCAGCAATAAGACCATGAACAAATAGCAAGGCAGTTTGTTCGAGAGAAAAACATTTTTGTGTAGTTCCTGATTCAATCATTCACTGACACTTGTGAGCGTCACATCATCTCTTTTTGACTGTTTCTCCTTGTTTTCTCTTCTTGATTTGCTACTCTGCACTAGGAACTAGAAAAAGCTGTTTACATAACTAATAAAGTAAATGGGCACCTAATGAGACACTCTATCATTCCTAAATACTTAAAAATTAAGCTGGCTGCCAAGATACCTTTAAAAATCTGGCTTGATGTTTTCTAAAGAAATATCTGTTCAAATTATTTGTCAATACAGTGACTAATTCAATGAGAACTGAGTTTCAGGTGGACTTGGCAGTTAGAAAGTACGAAGCTTTCACTATGTACACTTCTCCTGTTTCAACACTAACAAAAACGGAGACAAGCATATCCTTAATTTGATTAGGAAAAGAAGATGTGCAACCACAAAGGCTCTCCCATGTCTCAATCAAATCTGAACACACTGTTACCTGTGATGCTAATGGGAAGACTACAAGGGCCCTCATGTCCCTTTGCCTTTCTCAAAGCTCTCTGAACAGTAATAAAACATTCTAAATAATCCTTATTAAAATGTAATAAGGTGGTAATATTCATGGCACATACTGGACATTAGCCACTGGTATCGCTATTTCCTGGATCATTATATATAGTATAAAACTGCCATCATTATTGATACTACTATGAAATAATCATAAAGACACTTACAGTCACTGGACATAAAAAATGAAAAGAAAGATTTGAATTATTCATTGACGATTTAAAGGAAACACTACCGATAAATGTACTAGTGTGGCTTTGAGTGGGAAAGACATATTTTTTTGTGACTCAGCTGTAGCATGTTTTGCATGTGTACTAAATAAATTCCACATATAATCCTTGGAATGTATGGAATGTTGTTTGAGTGTGTTTTAAGAATTCCTACCTCAGATTGTCTTCTGCTCTATGGTTTGTTTTTCTAGAGTGTTTGGAAGGCTTTTTGCAGTTATTATGTAAAGTCCTAATGCTACAAGTGTTTAGGATAATGTTTACCTTCATAGATAAGAATGAAGTTTAGTGAATACCTGAGTTTGCAAGCTTGCAAGAAGGCCTATTTGGAATAACTCACTAAAAAAGTGTACATTTATCCTGCACCTCAAGCTTTCTTACTTAACAGGCTTTCTTCTCTTCTTCATATTTGGAAACATATTAAAGTGTCATTAAAATTTTATAGCTCTCTACAACCACCTGAAAGGAGGTTGTAGCGAGGTGGGGGTCGGTCTCTTCTCCCAGGTAACAAGTGATAGGACAAGAGGAAATGGCCTCAAGTTGTTCCAGGGGAGGTTTAGACTGGATATTAGGAAATTTTTCTTCGCTGAAAGGGTTATCAAGCATTGGAACAGACTGCCCAGGGAAGGGGTTGAGTCGCCATCCCTGGAGGTATTTAAAAGACGTTTGGATGAGGTACTTAGGGACATGGTATAGTGGTGGTCTTGGTAGTGTTAGGTTTACGGTTGGACTCGATGATCTTAAAGGTCTTTTCCAACCTATATGATTCTGTGATTCTGTGATTCTGTGAAAACTAAATGCTACTTTCCAAGGCAGTTGCAAAGATTACTGTTCCTATAATTATTATTCCTTATTAGTGATTTTTTTTTTTTTCCAGCTAAAAACTTTGAAGTCAAATGTGAGGAAAGTTTCATCCTGGAGTGGAAGTTCAGTTCTATTCCTAAAATAGAATCAAGCTAAAATAAATTTTGGCCTATAAGCAATACCTCTTGTATTTGATAATCCAACGAATAATATCTGTTTACACTTCATTGTTGAAGAATAGTAGTTTATGAGGCACAGAAACCACTTTTATATTTTTATATAATAAAAAGACTAGAGAGTGCTTAATAATATAGATACAGAATTAACATGTCAAAAAATCTTTTTATATTGCCTTCTGCAAGTCTGCTTGATAAGTCAGCAGAGGCCCCAGTGTTCTGTGCTGTCAAGTTTACCCTGGGCACAAACCATTTTTCCCCTATTTCATTAAGTTAGAGCCTTAAAGTTATTTAAACAAATTATCCTTAAGTTACCATAGTATAAGCCACATAAAGTTAAAAGTCTATTCTATATTTCCGGTCTCTTCAGTATAATTAATGACTGTTTGCCAAATTGTGCAAAATTATTCCTACTTTTTTTCCTAGCAGAGAACACGATTCTTTCTAATGGTTCTCGTTATTAGATTCCATTACCAGTTCTTTCAGAAGGCACATCTTATTCCTTCCAGATCTCCCTTTTTGCTATTACTTGGGCAATTCTCACATCTTTTGTTTTAATAACAGTTCAGTTATCTCTCTAACCTCTAAGCTAATTAATGACCCACAGGGGATATTGCACAACCATAATGATCACTCGAGACCAACATCTGAGACGGTAAGGGTAATAGTGTTTCCAAACCATATGGCAAAAGGATTAGCCTTCCATCTTACGTTCAGATTTCAGATCAACTCCAATTTATCAGTATGAATAATCAAAGTTTATTCCAGTCAGGCTACTTGCATTATTCTTTACAGTTTCAATTGCATGTATGTTTAAAGAGTAATAATATTGGGTTATTGAACTCCTTTCCTACTTGCTGGAAGGACCAAAACTCTTTAATCTTCACAAAATTGTGCAATGTAACACCTTTCATGTATTTGATACTTTATTTTCTCAACCAGCTTGTTGAGTCTGGATATGCCTATAGTGATGGTGTTGGCAGAAGAGACCAATTTCTATTCATAACATCTTCTATGACTTTCTACGAACATTAAACCATATTCACCTGAATAAATAATTTCATAATCATGCATTACTTTTTTCTTATTGCACTTTCTGTAAGTTCCAACACACTTTACAGAGAAATCCTTTATCATTATCCCCATTTTAGAGAGGAACAAATGGCAGTAGTTTGCTTAAGGCAACACAGCAAGTGATTTTATTCTAACATGTCTTTGTTTGTTGAACCTCACTTTGCTGTTTGATTTGCCAAACCATAAAGCTCTTTGCTGAGGTTTTTATGTGTAGTGTTAACGTAAAGGATTTATTGATATAACTGCAGAGAAAGCATAATAATCTGTATCATAGATACACAGCCTATTGAAAGCTGAAATAAATATTATCCCAGGAGTCCCAGGAGAAGAAGAAAAAAGAGATATGGCAGATAGGATTATCTGTACAATTAAAAGCAATAATGGTATATTAAATCCCAGGCAATTACCTTGACAATAGTGGTAGGTTTAGTTCTTCTTTTACTGTGGATGGTAAGCAGGGACTTCCTTCTAAATTGGATGTTCAACAGCTTCAGAAATATTTCTTACTCTTTTCCCTCAAGCATCACATTTCTGATTTAATGAAGGTTGCTATCTACTCAAGCATTTTTGATAGATAGGTCACTTATTTTGGAACAATAGAGAAAGTAAGGAATTCAACTTCAGCTCTTATTTTTAGGCTGATTTCTAAGGAAATAGAAGAGATATTTCTATGTGTCTGTCTGCCTATGTGACCTCTAAATAACTCTGGAATACATTCACCAATTTCAACTGAATCTAACAAACTGATAAATGTTTTAAAGATGTGCTGTGGGCTTTGTACAGAAAGATGGTCTGGTAGAGACCTACAACCTTTACAATGAAACTCAGAAAAAGGGTTCGGCTTTTCACTAATACAGTAAAGCTATAGATGAATTATTACTATTTCCACCAGCTCTTTTCATCCCTGTTATCTGTGTTGTTGGAAGACCAGATACACCACTCCACAGCATTGGTCCTGGAGCTGCATGAAGCCTTTTTTTTACCTATAAACAGAGTCCTCACTCTGCTGTCTGCCTGGTTTTCTTTCACAGGCACTAACTCACTTGGGTAATTAATTAAAAAAGGTGCAGCCAAGTGCATTTACCCCCTTTCTGTTGATGAGACAGTTAAATATAGTGAGGAGGCTAACGACCCTAAACGTTGTTTAGGCATAGGAACTGCACTTCAGTATGATTTGTTTCTCTCCAGGAAGGAGTGGAGAGAGAAACAGAGTGCATTTTAGAAGCCCAATACCACAGTAACTGAGCTATTTTCTAAGGGATGGAAAAGCCGTGCTCTATTTACCTCTATTTGTCAACAATAAACACACAGCCACTTTGCATACTAAGTGCTATTTTTCACTTTCAAATGCAAAACGCATCCCATTTGATCAAGATCTTCAGCAATATTTCTGTGAAGTAAATGAATTCTTAATAAGTCCAAGTTGTTTAGATGGCTTTACTTCCAAATGCCCTACATGACACACACAGCTGAGGAAGAAGGAATTGTGACCCACAAAAAAAACAGTTTTTCTAGCCTGTTATTTTTGTATTTCCAAGTCCTATGCCAAATTCCCTTATTATATGCCGGTTAGTATATATTTGTATGTAAGTTAAACTAGAAACTGAAGTACTTTTTTCTCAAAAATTTTTAGTGCTCAGCTTTAGCATTCATTCAAGTCTGTCTATTGTGAGTCATTTGGATGCTTTTAAAAGTTATATGCTAACATTGTTCTATAGTTATATACTAACATTGTTAGTATATAGTTTATTTATATATAGTTGTATACTAACATTATAACTAACATTGTTAAACATTAATGGACCCACATATGCAATATGATGTTGTAAACTGGGAAAGCTACTGGAAATAATTTCATTACTATTCTTGGACATTCAAAAATAAGTACTTACTAAGAAGAATTATGAAAGTCAAACTACATATTGCAGATACTTAATAAAACTTTTACATTTACATTCACCTGTACAGTCTTAAGCAGTTCTTAGAGAAACTGATTTAAAGAGACTGATTTAAAGCAGCCAGTGATAATTTCAGTATTTTCACTAGGAAAAAGGAAAAGGAAAAGAGAAAGAGAAAGAGAAAGAGAAAGAGAAAGAGAAAGAGAAAGAGAAATAAAAAGAAAAAGAGAAAGAAAAAGAGAAAGAGAAAGAGAAAGAGAGAAAAAGAAAAAGAAAAAGAAAAAGAAAAAGAAAAAGAAAAAGAAAAAGAAAAAGAAAAAGAAAAAGAAAAAGAAAAAGAAAAAGAAAAAGAAAAAGAAAAAGAAAAAGAGAAAAAGAAAAAGCATTCGGAAATCAGGTGTCTAATACAGATTTGCTAGAAATGGCAGGAGACACTTTCAGACTATATTCATGTCTCGATACTTCCTGTCAACATCTGTCAGGAAGTAAAGTTTTTTACTGATGGAAGTATAACATAGAAAGACTAATCACAGAGTTTCATGAAGAACTGCAGTCAAGCCAAAACTGAAAAACAAAATAATTGGTTTACCCAATCCCAAATGATTAAGCTTTTCCAGAGAGCAAACATCTGTTCCTCTACTTAGATTTAATCATTTTGCCAATGCTCTTCTTTTACATCATAGTCTATAAGGGCACTTTTCAAAAGTATCCAGTCAAGAGCTGAAGAAGAGCAAGAAGAGTCAGGAGTGCAGGTAGCAGTCTTCCAGCTGGAGGTAACTCATGCAGGGATGGAAGCAGCCTGGCTATAAAATGCACCATTGTGAAAAAAATATTGACTGCAAACTACTGGCTTTCTTAGTAATGAAATAACTTGCAAAGGGTTGCTGGACAGAAATGGGATCCATGTAATTTTTTATGTTACACAAAGAAAATTCTAGGTTAACTTTATGTAGGTTTTGATTTTTTTTAACCCCAAGTGCACATGAAATCTTTAGTATTTTAAGTTTTTATCCAGCAAATTTCAGGACACAAAATCACACTACAGTAATTTTAAAACCAGCTATTTAGCCCAATATGATGTATAGTTTCTGCTCTGTCTGCATAAGTCAGATCCTGCAATAATCATCAACATTTTAGGATTCTACAGTAACATCATTTACCTCTGTAGAAAACCTGTGCAAAAAACCCACCTATGGCTACAAAGAAAACCTTCTGAGCACCCTAAAAAAAATCACATATAAGTAAATACCATCACAGTTTTAAGAAATATCTGAGGAAAGTGTACATTATCCTCATTCATAATCTCTGCTTGATTGTTTAGGAGGACAAGATTGCTAGTTGGTATCATCACACCACAAAAAACAGTGTTATTATGTTTCAGAATCACAAACTTTTAATATTGTTAAATATTAGTTAAAATATATTTAATTAACATTAGTTTAAAATATAATCCACTGGATTTATCTGTTGTACTTACACTCTGATTTGCTCAATTTTACAGGGACTTTGCACACTGCTCTGTGTGAATTACAGTACAAATTGCATATTCTACAAACTAACATTCAACAGCAAAAAGTTAATAACTATGTCTTTGACATCAAAATAAAAACCACAAGGTAGACTGAACTATTCATGTTGCTTTTAAATTTATTAAAAAATCTGAAACTCACAGAATGGCTAGTTTTTGCTTCCAGAGTGCCTGAGAACCTGGGGAACCTAAGCACAGAACCTACAAGCAACTTGCTGACAGTACATGTAACCTTGACTTAAAGTCTATATTCCAGCTAGGAATATATTTTTTATCAAAAATAAAAAGTTTTTATCCTACTTGGGCTACTCTCTTCACTGTTTGAGAGTTATTGCCTCAGGCTATTCTGTGGGGCTTCTGAGTAGTTGTAACATCTTCTCTGGATGCTGTTTTGTTAGATTAACCTTTGGTTCTCAAAGGGTTATGCTTTTATTCATTTTCGGAATCAAACCACCATTGCATTCTCTTAGGAGATGCCAACACAATCCTCTGTATTAAACAAAGGAAATTGTTCATATGCCTTCCACAAGTTTTCTTTTCCAAATATATATATTGATCTCATAGCACTATCTAGCCTGAACACAGTTTCATTGTAAAGCATATGTGAAAGGCAAGAACTTCTTTTCAGTGGCAAACCGAAAATAAAGAGCCCCATGAGCTCTTTCTGTCAGCAGGACTGCATTTCCAGTTTATTTATAGCTGTCTAAAATGGGTGTTTTTATTTCAGTCTTCTGCCCATGTTACTGGAATTCATAAATGAATACAAGTGAGTGCACAAGTTAAGCATTACCTGATTTCCTCATTTTCCAAAGAGATTTTTTTCCTGACGACTCCAAAAGTGTTCAAATCGAAACTATTTTCCTACTGAGCCCAGCCAGACAAACTAGAAAGCAACGAGCATGAGCCGCTAACTGGGGATAATGATTCTTCATCCTTGAAGAGGAGGATATTTGTTTTTTAACATTTTATTGGGGAATGTTTCTGACTTCTTTTTCATTCTTAGAGGAAAGAACCCATTTAGGGGATTTACTTACCCAGATGTAAGAAAAATGTGAATTCAATTAGTTGGGAAAAAAAAAGAAAAGATGAAAGCTTTTGTGTGTTTTACTTTAGAAGACTATTCTGAACCTTATGGCCAAGTTCATAAACATCTTCTAAGCTGATAGGAAAACTGACCTCGTGGTCTGACCACTGAATTTTGTTCTCTCATTACCTACTACAGTTATAAAGCTTTGCTAGGAAGCATGATACAACAGGCAGTTGGCCACATGCTGCAGTGGATAGACCTTAAAGCTGGAGTTCAGAGGACCTAGATTTATTTCTACCTCTCTGCTACTGACTGTTGTGTCCTTGGAAATGGATCTCAAGTCTCTGTACTTCAGTCTCCCCTTCTTCAAAGTGGGAACAGTCCAGCCATCTTCCCTGTAAAGTGCTCTCACATGCTCTGATGAAAAGTGCTATAAAAGAGTAATTTACTAATTCATACAAGCTGCTATATGTCACCTTCATATTGATCGCAGTGGTTTATGCTGGCTTCAAAGTAAGCTATGGTTTAAATTACATAAAATCTAGACTGAAGCAGAGTAAGAGTGTCCCTACACCCTTTCAGCTTGTTTTAACTCCACATGTTTAAAATCATGTAGTTGCCTCCATTCCTGAGCTGCAGTGGTTTGCTAAGTACTGAGACCCCTTATACCTTCATTCATGAAATCTGGCTCATTATCTCCTCTTCTTTCCTATGTTGATGTGGGCTGCCAGAAATTACACGTGGAAGTTATCCCTCTATACATCAAATCAAGGGAAGAAAGTCTGTTCCTTGACATACCAAAACATCAACGTGAGGGATTTTTAAAGAAGGGTTTGAGCACAGCAGAGGAACTGAGTTTGGCCTGGAATAATCAGAAGGCTGTTCCAGACCTACAGGGTGGCATAGTAAAAAAGGTGCAAAATGTTCAGTGGTTTCCGAAGACAAAGAGAGCAGTCAGAAAAGGAGAGCTGGCAGACTGCAGAGAGCAGGAAGAGGTGAGGAGGGCAGTGGTGCAACCAGGAGTGGACCTGTGAAGTGTTTTGAAAATGAGGAAGAGAAGCTTGAACTTAATATGTAAGGAAATAAGGAAAGAGCGAGCTATAAAATCTTTGCAGCTGTATTTTGAATTAAATGAAAGGAGGCCAAAAAGCTGAGAGCAACGGATGCTGCTCATCCAGGTTTGGAATTTTATCTACATGATTTCCACAGCCTAGCCCACCATCCTTTGATCTTTATCTTTTTCAAGTACTCCCCTTTGGTCAAATCTCACAAGAGCACTGTTGCTGTTGAATTGAAATTGCATTCCACTGCCAGATATTGGAAGTAACTTTCTTCCACTCAATCTAATCATTTTGTCATATCATCATTTAAAACATCAGGTAGCTATTCTTCTCTGAAAATTATATAAAGATGTTCTTTCTACTACTGCAAATCTCTTCACTGTTCATCATGCAGCATAATGTGTAGGTTCTCATGCCAGAGCTGCATCTAGAGTGGTCAGATGTTTTCTTTGCACAGCTTGATAGCTGGGTGAATTTAAGGACTTTCACCAATTGTACATTTTGATCTTTATTTGGAAAGATTTAGTCTATAGCTTTGCACCACATAGATATCCCCCATACACCTTTGCTGCATAATGCAGCAAATGCAACAAGGTCCTCAACACAAGGTCCTAAATGTATTCTACAAAATTTGGAACAATTTCAATCACATTAAACCTTGTACATTGAATTTCCTATAAGTTTTTCTGACCAAGAATTGAAATCTGCCCATTTGGATTTGACCTCTCATATTTATTAATTTGTACCTAATAAAATAATAACCTATCAATAACATAATCATGCAGGTATTTAATGTTATGCATAGCATACTGCCACTAAAATTAATGAAAGTATTATTACATATATTAATCATAGGTATAAGTATTTGAAAGACTTGGGATTAGTTTGACAAACTTGAAAGAAAAATCCAAATTTAAATTTTAATCATTTATGGTTATAATTTGGATGGGTGGGGGGAATTAATAAAATATATTTGCTTACAACCACATCTACCAGGCTACCCTTTTCAGTTAGACACCTGCAGGAACACACTGTGTTAGTTAGATTCCCCCCCTCCCACCATATGCATTAAAAAGGAAAGCCATGAAAGCAGGTTTGAACTTCTTGGTAGCACCAGTGCACCAGATTTCCAGTACTAAATCCTTTGTATATAATAGTGATACAGCATGTTAATGGAACACACCTGCTACACATTAGTAGTATGTTCATTGGGAATTAGGCATGTGAGCTATTTGTTTTCCCATTTACTCTCATTCTCGCCAGATACAACAGTATTTTCATATTACGTCTAAGGTCCAGGTCCACCTCTCAGTCTTCCCTCAGAGATCTGCATGACAGGATTTTCATGCAACAAAATTTTCAGTCTTAGCTAGGAATCGTCTTTCTCACTCTCTGTACACCCAGTTTCAAGTTCTTTTTTCAGCTGTGGTAAGAAAAGAAAAGAGGTTGAGAGATTGGTAAACTGCTGTGAACACTCCCTTTGATATCTAATTGCCAAAGTGCAAAACAACTTTGAAAGGGTGATAGTCTTGGCCTTCTTTCCTCTTTCTCAAAGGGTGGAGAACTTCATCAGAGGTTCAGCTTTTATAGATCTATCATCTCTTGATGAGCAGACAAAGAATTCAGCCAAAAGTAGAGCTTTGAGCTCTAGGATCCTGGAGGATAAATAACAGTGCAGTAAAACTTTAGTATTCAAACAGATGTCTCAACAACATAAATAAATACTGGTTTTTAATTTAATCACAGCTTTTGGGATATCTGATATTTTCTCTAACCTTCAGGTCCTAGAATAATATTTGTATATAAGAATCTCAGCTTTCATATAAAAAGTACAAAATACCTTAGCCCTCATGTTTAAAACGTTAACTGTAAAGTCTCATGTAGAATTGCAGAGGGCAAATAAAATTTATAAACATGATCATGCAAATATAAATTTTTGAAACCAAGCTCATTATTATTCAGGGGCTAACACATTCCTTTCATGTGTCTGAGGTCAGCAATACTGTAAATGACACAATCTTTAACCTAGCAATGTAGGAGACTAACATAAATCAAGAAGGACAGGAAACAGTAAGGAGAGAGTGGAGAACCTGGCAGGAAAAACACTGATACCATTATGTACCCTTTCGACAAGTACCTGTGTGTGGCATAGCTGAGTAATGGAAGCAACTGGAGACATTAGCCTTGACAGCAGAGTGGCTGAGTAACTTTAGTGGAGAAAGGGTGATGCTTTTGTGCATGGGTTTGCAGAGCACAATGTATAGGAGGCAATGTTAAAGAAAGTGGAGAAGCAGATAAATGGGCTATTAAGGATGACATTGCTGAGGAAGAAAAGGAGAGGCTACACATTAGTTTATCTATTTCAGGTCTGTCTAAAGCTGACACAGATGGAAGCTCTCTTGTTTCGACAGAAGAGATTCTTTCTACAATAGAAAGACAAAATATATTTTTTATATATTTTGGATTCTATAGAATAAACACATTTTAACTTTGATGAAAAGTGTATCTACAACTTCTGTATAACAAATTTATGGTTTTGAAATTTTCATTCTGTAATGATATTATGTATAAATCTAAAAGCAATAAAGAAGAGGTAAGACTATATCTGCATTATCCTGTTAGTTTACATGTTAGTTTACAGCTCGCATTCAAGTACAAATTCCTCATTACTCCATTGCCCATGTATTAGTTTATATGTTAACTCTACTCTGGGAAAGCCAAGCATGTCCCGTGTCAAGCCTTAGCTGTACAGACTGTATGGTTAAAGATATTCAAGCCACTTGGCTCTAAAATCTCAAATCAAACCTTGAGTGCAAGCAAGCCTAATTTAAAGACAGTGTAGCTGTATCTTAAGTTACCTTAAACAGATTGACTTTTTAATAACAGCCTTGTAACGTGGAAGGCATATGAGAAGAGGGAGATCCTCTGTTCAGTCCCCTTGAACTTCTCCAGGACATACAGACAAGTGAAATACAGTTAGTATCTCCTGATTGCTTTACTGTATCTCAAACAAGAGAAAGCCATGGAAGCAATGAAGTATTACAGCCCCAGCCAAAAGCAGTTCACATTACTCTTACGCCAGAATCGGTGGAGCTGTTACTGACAGTGCCTGGATTGTGTGCAGAGCCTGAGGGCACTGCGTAATATCCACAATGCAAGGTGGCCTCTCTGCAGAGCCTGTTTCTTGGCCTTTCCAAGTCTCCATGGAGTAATGCTTGGCATATGCAAGCTGTCATTTTTTAAATGCTCTTTAAATATGTTTTTCCAAACTTTCCTTTAACTAGTTCAGCAGTCTCTGAAAGTGAAATACAAAGCTCTTGAGCTGTTAAGTCCAAAGCTTTGGGGCCCAGTAAATACAGAGCATTTATTTAAGTTCTGTTCCTTTACTGGGTAATCTTCTGAGTTTATTACCACAGTACCACATGATTCATATCTTATATTTCTTACTGGAATAATTTAATTCTTCAGAAAGTAATCATCTTTCTACCTGTTTGTAACAGACTATGCTCTCAGCTGGCCCCCTATTTATTTCTTCATTAACTACTCATTTCTAAGCACTTAATTTTAGCTGGGTTTTCATTCTCTATCTGCTTTTGAACATTGCCAACTAAAATGAGGAGTCAAGTCACAACACTGTATTATTTTGTATCTGTGCCTACACATGTAATATCAAGGAAAAATTAATCAAGATGTAGCCTACAGCATTGAATTCTGCCAGGCAATGTATTGAGTACCAATTAGAACAATTCAGCAACAACTGAGGCCAACTAGCAGCATTCAGATCTGCCTACCCTTGTGATCAATACAACTTTTCAGGAATATAGTCAGTCTCCATGCCACTGAAAGCAAATTCATTGCCTGAGAACATATTCTCTACTGGCTTTTAAGACACCATGCAATGGAAATGGAATATAATTTAGTCTGGAAAATTAAATGCTGTCATGTCAACATCCTGCTGATTTAGACATGCTCAAATGCATGTGCACACACTTTATATTAGTTCCAGTGTAAGGGGTGTTGTTTCATGTAAAGAAGCCTGGCCTAGAGCTTAAAAAAACGTTCTGTAATTCTAAGTTTTCCAGTGGCCTGTTGGTTATCCTTAGGAAACATCCTGATGCCTTCTGTTTTCTATCTGTCTAATATGAAGATGATACTGTTCTCTTTTATGCTGCTTTAAGATCTATGGATGAAGTTAATGAGGGATGAGAAGTAAAAAAAAAAAAAACCAAAAAAAGAAGACTAATAAGAGTCATTACGTTAGCGTCTCAAGCTTCCTCAACAACTTTGTGTTACCAAATTATGAAAATAAGTAGCAAATGGCTAGACTGCTCTTTGATGGTCTTCACAAGCAATTCTGTGAAAAGACAGCCTGATTTCCCCTAAAATTTCCCTTCACCTCACAAAGCACCACAAACTTATATATTACATCTATACTTTCTAGGCTTTCATATCTAGCTTGGCCAAACTTGCACAAAATCATCCTTGTGTTCTGCAGACTGGAATGCCATCAAATTTAGGTCTGGCACACAACACTGAATTTATCATATGACAAAATGTGGGTTTGGATAAAGCTTTATCCTAAGTTCAGATGTATATCTCATGAAGTATGAATTCAATGAATGTAACCTGTTCTCAGGACTGGCCAGAAGTATAAATATGAAATGTGGTTTAGGGTATCTGCTCTCCCTTGATCTTAGTGCCAGTTTGGCTGCTAATGTATATCAGAACAGCTTCAACAAATAGTTATATATAGCCCCAGGGTGGTATATAAACCACTGGGGATATTCATTATTCTGAAATGATCTAACTCTGCCTCCAGCTATGTGCTCTATATTAGACAGTGTACGGGAATCATCTGGCCAAACGTAGCTGCCTACAGAAGGAGTCAGTTAGATCTTGTTTATAGTCAATGGAGTGAAGTAAGTACTTGTAGGGCATGGTTCATCTCATTCTGAAGAAGACATCTAAGACAGATCAGATAAAATGCACCCTAGAAGTGCCAGAACATGCTTCCAAGCTGAATCTGTGTAGACAAGAATTTAATTTAAGACCAGAGGGTGGTAGAGAGAGAAAGAGGCAGCTCCAGAGTGCAACACATCTGGCTAATTTTACATGTTTATTTTAGGATAAAAATTGAATCCTTCCTGGAGGTCCCCACTTCTCTCTTATAACTAAGAAGAGATGTCAGTCTCTGGGTCAGTCCTGGGATGTCAGTCTTCGGTAATAATATCCATGTGTGGAAATCTAAGATGGTAGGATGAATCCCACTCTGGAACAGATTAGGCCAAATTTGGCCAAATCTGCAGGCTTTATAGACCTTTAGATTGACCGAACTGTTCATGGAAGATTTATTGGAGCAGATGAGCTGTATTGGTAATTAAAAATCAAGAAACAATAAATCCTATAATATTATTTTAAGAGTACATTCTAAATGTTGTCTAATTAGGTACCTCTTATTAAAGTTTCAGTTGCACCGAGTTGTGAAATGTATTTATTCCTTCTTATGCTACTTCTGTGTCCTATCAAATAATAAGGGTCATACTCAGATCCTCTAGTTACTTCACACTGCAGTCTAAAATAGCTTTGCAATGGAAACTAATCTAAGGACTTCATCTGGGTCATACCCCAAAAGCATCATGGTTGCATCTGTGTGAGTGCAGCACCATAGTAAGGCATGTTATTACCACTTCCAGAGTTAGTGGGGTGGTCTATGCATAAAACTCTGTTAGTGTGCAGTATACCCTTGCCTCTAGCCTGGTTTTGGATCTAGACCTTAATGCTCCCCAGCCTGACTTAATGCCATAAACTCCAATGATTCCAGTCAGTTTATGTAAAAGGTCACTGGAGTATTATAAATCCAAACAGCTCATTTTATGTATAATTTCATAAAGGGATTATCAAATATAGAAAAGATGAAGCGTACTTTATTTGCTGAACAATAAAATTAAATCTTGTACTTTGACCATAATTTTCCTCTAGAACACCTCCAGAAAATACTAATTATCAAAACTTCTTGATAAGTAATGAAAGCTCCCACGTTTTTACATTACTATTTTGCTACCTATATAGCACAAAAACTCCAGGAAAGAAGACCCATGCCACTGAGAAACTTTTCAGAACTTTAAGAAAAAAGAAGTAAAAACCAAGGCAAGTAAAATCATGAACATTTTCAGGAAGGTAGTAAAATTTCTATTCCAGAATGCCAAAAAAAGAAAATCACACACTATGTGTTGCTTTTGATGGTGAAATAATCTTCACTTTGCTGAAGGAAATGATGGAGGAAGAAAAGCCTTAAGCAGCAAATCCAGCCTCAGGCAAAAGCAATTTCTTCCACTTCTGGCAGTAGCTTTTTAGAAGTCTGGGGTTTTTTTGTTGAGGTTTTTTTTTTTTAATGCATTAGTTAATGAGATTTCCTTCTTTTCCCCAGACTACTTGCCTAAGTCATTTCTTTTATGAATGTACACAGTTTTTAACATTTTTAGGAAAAGGAAGGGAAAGGAAATAAAGAATGATTTTTTAAATTAGTTTTAAAAAAATGAGTGACAAATGAACTAGAATTGAGCCGTACAAAAAGAAAAGGGAGTCAACTTTTAAATGTTAAGGATTTATAGGGGTATGATTGCATGTTGAAGACTAATTTACCTTAAATTAGAGCTGTTAGGTACTTCCCTCTAATGAATTTATAGAATATTTGATGTACCCCTATTATTAGTTAAAGTCCAACCATAGATTTATCTTCACCATATAACACAGGAGCTCTAACATAATGCCTACATTATGGAGTCTATTATATATCCTCACATTTGTGTTGTTCAGCAATTACTTGCATCTAAGAAAACAGCAGTAACAGTCCATTTAATACTGTAACTATGCTTTAAAAAGTAAATATGATTACAACCTGAACTAATACATCCAATACCACCTGACTGACATGAGAGCTGGTTGAGAATATAGGGTTTTTTCAGTATCTGAGCAGGATGTGACACGGATGAATATTATTTGAAAATCTTTTGAAACAGAGCTTCACATGATTAAAAAGAAAAGCTATGCTACTTTCCAAAACTAGTTTATAATTATTATGTATCTATTAATTTGAATGGTGGAAATATGAAGTATTTGTACATTTGAGCAAATATACATGATATGACTAATTTTCAGACTCACTTTACATTGATAATGTAGAAAGACTAACTTTGTAGTGTAGTAGCAAGAGCACTTCAGATTATGTTTGTGTAGATCTCTGATATTGGTCCTGACAGGTTAAAAAGCAGAAGAAAGTTGAAAGCTAGGAATACCCCCAGAAGAATTTGGCAAATAACTAACATAAGAGACTTTGTTTTAGCAACGTGTTCATTTTTTAATGATAGCCTGACTCAATTATGCTCAATATAAACCGTGGTTATTTATTTTCTATAAAAATTCGTTATGGAATTAAAAAGATACTAAAAAATTAAATACGGAAATTGCAGTTCCAGATTCTTTGTAAGGAAATTGCATATTAATGTTTTCAGACACTGCAAAATGTGTTGCACAATGTAATATCTTTTGTAATAAGGTTGCTAGGTGGTACACTTACCTTTAAAATAGTAAGTGAAGTTACATATTAGTGAGACTTAATTCTGTGATGTCAATATGAATCTTCTACTGATTTCCATATGCTGTACAGCATGTTTAGCAAATGAGAAATAACACCAGGTGGAAAACCTCCCTGTAGCCTATTAAGCTGAACAGAAAAAAAAGAAAATAATTTCAAAGACATATCAAATGCTAGAGAAATTTTCATTTATCAGAAGACTTGGGTTAAATGTTAGCCATCTCCTTGCTCTAGAATTAAGAAAAGCAAATAATGACACGATTTTTCCGTACCTTTGAGTGCTCCCAATTTGAAGTAAGATTTGGAAAGGTAGGCAGTAAAGTTGCTGGAGAGCAAAAATTAGTGTAGGAAAGTGCTGGGTTCTGGATATAAACCAGTTGCTCTTACATGGAGTGGAGAGGAAGACCACTTGGATCTTTAAATCATTGTTTCACTCTTGTCTCTGACATCAAAAAACTACTTCATTCTGTCGTGGTTTAACCCAGCAGGCAGCTAAACACCACACAGCCATTTTCTCACTCCCCCTCACCCCAGTGGGATAGGGGAGAGAATTCGAAGAGTAAAAGTGAGAACACTTATGGTTTGAGATAAGAACAGTTTAATAATTGAAATAAAATAAATAATAATAATAATAAGAATTGTAATGAAGAGAGAGAATAAAACTCAGGAAAAACAAGTGATGCAACTGCTCACCACCCGCAGACTAATGCCCAGCCCGTCCCCGAGCAGCCATCACTGCCCCTGGCCAGCTCCCCCCAGTTTCCATACTGAGCATGACGCCATGTGGTATGGAATAGCCCTTTGGCCAGTTTGAGTCAGCTGTCCTGGCTGTGCCCCCTCCCAGCTTCTTGTGCACCTCCTCGCTGGCAGAGTATAGGAAGCTGAAAAGTCCTTGACTTAGTATAAGCACTGCTTAGCAACAACTAAAACATCAGTGTGTTATCACATTATTCTCATGCTAAATCCAAACACAGCACTATACCAGCTACTAGGAAGAAACTTAACTCTATCCCAGCCGAAACCAGGACATGTTCATGACTGATTTTTAAGTTTTGACCAGAGGAAAAGTGATAAAAGATATATTCAAGTAACTGATGATGATTCTGTCAACTATTTAATGAAAGGTTGCCCTCAATCTCTCATATGGTACTTGTTTATCTTGAATAGTTATTTAGATCCAGACTGAACTGAGGGAAATAAAAAGTGAGGTTACAGACTTGTGAATGCAAGTGGTACCCAGGATGGGTAACTAAACTTTTGAGGGCCACTTGTGATCTCACAGCATATCTAAAACATCTGTTGAGGCTATTATTTGGATACAGAGTTTAGAGGAGAAATGTGCCCTTCTGGAAAAGCAGGTAGAAGCCTAGAATAGCTAAATTAGAGGTTTTTCTTTAGGTGGCTCAATTCTACTGATACCTTTCAGCCTTTCCTCTAATTAGTACATAAATATTTACATAAAGTAGAAGAGAGGAGATGGAGAACAATTCACTGCAGAATGGTCTGTATCATAGCACAGAGTCACAGAATGGTTGAGGTTGGAAGGGACCTCTGGAGGTCACCTGGTCCAACCCCCCTGCTCAAGCAGGGCCACATAGACTACTGATAACATGATAACAAGGCAAACTCCTCAACAGTGAAATACATCTTCAGAAAAGAAGGAAAGAAAGTTAGTTCCCCAGTATGCTGGGGAATTTCTCTAACTTGTTGATCTTGAAATAAATTTTATTTTCCATCTTGATTAAAAAACTTACGGAAATATGTCAGAGACCATTTGTTAAGGGTTGCTTCTCTCTTAAGATCGCTGAGATTTACTAGTTGGGGCATGTGGCTTTTGAATATTGTTATAACGTTAAGCTTTGGGTTCTTATTTTTGATGGTTGGCCTTGCCATTGTAAAATGTATGATTTCCTGAACTTTGCCTTCTCTATCTTCTCCATCCTCTATCTGTTATGTGAAAATTGCCACCCTGGACAAAGATTATACAGATAATGTTTGAACTATGGGGTGGTGTGAGAGATTGAAAGAGTTAATGTCTCAAAAATTGTGGTGAGGCGAGGCGCGATTTGCATGGCGACGACAGGTTGGCGAGCACAGGACAGGGGAAAGCGGAGAGCGGGACGTGGAGAGCACGTCGGAGGATGCGCAGTTCCAGGTTCTGACAGACCTTACCACGTGTGGCCAGAGGTCACAGAGTCTATCTGAGGAAGGGGCTTGCGACTACCCGAGAGACACCTCGCGACCACCCCCATTCCCCAGAGCCTGTGCAGAAGATTGAGAACTTTCTAGAACAAGAACCACATAAGTCCTCAAGGGGCGTAACCAGAGGCAGGGACTAGAGTATAAAAGACACGCCCTCAGGGAACCGCGTGCGTGGCCATCACCGGAGGAGTGCCATGTCTGTCATTGTCATCGCAGGATCCAAGGGTGGTGACACCTTTCCTTTCTCTTTCCTCCTCTCTTCTCCTTTCCCTTTCTTGCTTCTCTCTTCCTCTGCTCTTCCACTATATATAAGTTTTGGATAAATTGTGAGGGGTTGCCCAGAAAATAGCTCCATTGCCAAATTGCCTCTGTTCATTCGTTGAGCTTGCCAGTTTGTTAAGCCTGTCTGTTTGTTGAATTCGCCAGTTAATAAAATTGCTAGTCAGACTGTTCCTCTGAGTCATTGTCGTGACTCTATGGGTCCCATGGCTCTGCCAAGCAGAGATCAGCCTTGGTCGGTACACAAACCGTCAGGGAATCAAAAAGATTCACCCATCTCACAACCCACTGAACGGGATGAGACAGAATATCTTGGCAGGGGCCAACTCAAACTGATGTATTTTCCTTTCTGAGTTTAAACCTGATGAATCAAGTGAATCATTCATGAGTTCTTCTGGAGATCCCATTTAATCCTCCTAACGGCCCCCCTGACATGACAGGTTTCCTCCACTTCTTTCAGAGCATGATTGCACCTTCGCAATTTTGCAGTGTACTCTTGGAGTGGATCCCAGGGTAGCAGCCCTTTTTACCCACTTGAGTTAACAAGTCTCTTTATCCTTTAAACACATTAGCTCAGTAAGTGACTCAAAGAAGCATTTTCAGAATTAGGGTATGTTCACCAAAGGGACAGAAAGCAGAATAATGGTAAAAACATCTACACATCAGTTTCTGCTTACCTAAATCTTAAACGTTTCTTACGTCTCTGGTTCCACTGACTTTTGTCTTCATCTGCAAGGGAGAAGCAGATTATGAGACTGAACAAAATGTCCAGCCTTCATTTAATGTCTCTGTCAGTATTTCTCACAGTGCAGCCTCTGGCAATACATTAAAATTTTCTTATTTCTTCTTCATACCCAAGGCATATTTTGAGTTTTAGCTCCCCTTTTGTTTCTAAGCTATGTAAAAAGCAAACTCTTTTAGCCTAATGAAAGCTGGTTAGAGTTGTTTCATAATTAATATATTTCTCATTTCCTAGAAAAGCGCGAGCATTCAGAAGATTTCCCTTCAGATTTCAAGTCTTTGCCATAGATTATTGTCCCATTGGATTATTTTTAGCAGCCTCCTATTATTTAGGTAATACAATATCAAACAGGGTAATCATAATTTCATTTACTGCAAAATTGAAAAAACAACAAACCTGTTACAGAAAAACCATTCTATCTCCTTGACTTCATATGATATTGTAATGCTATGAAGGATAAGTGACTTTTATTTTGCAGTAAGAAGCGTAGTTAACTCAGTACTGCATGGTGTGCTGTCATAGAAATGTGCTTTCTGAACATCCCAGTGATTTCAGCCTCTGTCATCTTATGTAACAAGTGATTTTACATGCTCCTATTTCTTTCCAGGACTAAAATCAAATATCACTGAAGGACTCTGTTTTTTCTGATAAAATCATGTCTTTTGAGTAAACACAATCTTGTATCCCCGAAATAATTTATAGGACATGAAAACTATAGGCAATATAATACTACTGAAGAGACAATAGAGCAGCAATATAAGAATTCTCTCTTTAAAATTACAGATGCTTACTTTCTACATTAGTTATGTTGAAACGGCATTTAAAGACAAAAAAAAAAAAAGAATTTATATATATTTAAAAAAAAAAAATTACCTTGCCATTTCAGAATTTGTTCGAATGGTTGTTATCTTGCTGCAGAATACCATTGCAAAAAAGAGCTGAATATTGACTTCAGCAATTTATAATATTATTCTTCATAAGTCAAGATTTTATGACTGATAAATGCAATGATTTTTTGCTGGGAGAGAATAAAGTTTCACTGAAAATACTCCTATATTATGAAAAGTCACAGCTGTGGGTTTGTTTTTCTCCATTACTTCCTTTTTTTTTTAATTAAATACAAAATACAAAAAACATAGTAGAAAAGGTTTAGGAAGTTTCATGTATATTTTTCAACATGATGTTATTTGATAAATTTCCAAAGTAGGATATTATTTTTTTTTTCCTTCTTCATTAGACATACAGCTGATTGTGAATTTTCCCCTTTATATTTCTAGCTCTAACAGTCAATACAATTTGATGGTTTTTTTCACTCTTCAGAGAATCACAGAATCCCAGAAATTTCAAAGAGGTTGGAAGGGTCCACCAGATATCAGCTAGTCCAACCCCCTGCTCAAAGCGGGTTCTGAATCCAACTCCTGCCAGAAGCACTGATTCAATTACCAAAGGGATTTCTGAGTAACAGTGAAACCAATCATGGTTCACTTTTCATTGAGGTTATATTATATGATGGAAACTTAACTGGTGTTAGTAAGAATGAAGTATAAGAGTTAAGTGATTATTGCAGCCATTAACACAGTAGCGCAAAGATTTTGGTAGAAATTAGATCTGACTTTACACATTTTTGTGTCAGAAGTTTCTGTCAGGGCTTTCTGTAGATTGTAATTAGTAGACATTCCCATGAAATGTCTCTTCAGTTGACACACAAAGTAGCAGCCAGAACTGATAGGAAACATATTGCTTATACTACTTTGGAGGAACAGATTAAATTTAGTGCCAATACTTGAAAAAAAAAAAATTAGCACATGAAAAAGAAGTGTATACCTGTTGGGACTCAAAACAGATGTCTAAAACCAAATTAAACAAAACTGCTATTCCACCCATTAAATTTATCCATAGAGTTATGAGATAAGAGAAAGACATTTTCAGAGACACTTTATAGAAGGTTATGTGGCAGAAAACTTGAGAGAGCTCTTTGTGAATTAAAAAGACTGCTGAAGGATAGCATATAAAAGAGGAGGATGTTTACTTCCCTTATAAATTGCTCTGAATCTCTGCCATGAATTTATGTACAGAACAAATTACCTTGGTTTTCATATGTTGACAGTAACATTTTTGGAGACTGACACTGCCTAGAGTAGTTTAAAATAGTTTAATTTCCAGAATAACAAGACATTTTCCTCCAAAACATGCAGCATCCTCTACAAAGTGTTGAGACTACATTCTCAAGTGAAATGTGACCAGCTGGATAATTTTCTTTTGCAGGACCATCATACAGCTTAGGAGCTACTCTAGCAATATAAGAACAGAACCAACTTTCAGACCAGTGAATGGCCACTTTCTGGGTGACCAAATGTTTCTATAATTCAGATGTGGGAGAAGGAAATACCTTGAACTGAAACATAGCATCTGTCCTTTCAACCATATTGAAGTGAGTCGTGGTTGAGAATGATACTCAAATCCAGGCCAACCTAGAGGTGCTTGATAGGCTTACTAGCCAGAACAAAATGATTTAAGTAGTTACAGACCATATTTTTGTCTTTCAGAAATGGATTCTGAGTTACATGCTATGTTGAGACTCTGTGGAAATCTTTTTACCCATGGGATCAAGAAATAATGTCACAGCTATATGCATACATAGAACTTATAACTGGAATTTATTTTAGAGATGGACGGGGTAAGAAAAAGCTGATCCAGTTCTGATTCTAAATGACAATGTCTTATACTGTAGGAAATAAAGTACAGTTTCAGTCTGACAATAAATGAAGAAGAGCAAAATCTGAGGCGTTGTAAAAGCTGAATTAATTTTGAAGACAGAGGAGCAGTGTTCTGTTAAACAGAAAACAGCTATTAGAACCTCACTGAAAAGTTTGTGGAAAATGTTACTCGTACGACACAGTCCCCAGGCATATTCTGGATGCTGGCTGATATTCTTAGAGACTTATTTACAGCTCTTTTCAACAAAACGAGCTTCATAGAACTTTCCACGGGCTGGCAGGTAATTATCATTGTTCCGCATTATTTGTAATCCTTTAACACCTACAGAACTAACCAAGGGGCATTCAACACATTATTTAAAAACAAACATAGTCCCAAAACTTACTAAATGCATCCAAAAGGAATTCAACTGAAATTCAACTGGAACACCCAAAACTAAGTTCCTTATCAAGAATATGTTGCTGAACAGGTTTGTATTAGAAATCAAGATTTCCTTGTTTGTGCTTGTTTCGAGAATCAGAACTCTTCTCGTGTTTCTACTTTGGTACAGATTTTCAAAGGTCTTTCAAAGCCTTGAGTGATGATCTTAGCTAAATTTAAGATGAGCCAAAATTACTTTCTCTTTACACTTCTAGAAAGGACTGAAAATGCATGTAGGAGAAGGGAGTCACTGGAGACAGATGGAGAAAACCCTTTATTATTTGGAATTTACAGAAGACTCTGCCATGTTTCTTTCAGTAGGGTTTCCCTTTATAAGGAGAGGTTATGTTTTGAACATGTTAATGGAATAGTTATCTGCATAATGAACCCATCCTAGCACATCCCTGCAGTCCTGTAGCAGTCCGACACTGATTCCAGCAAGAACAGAATTAAGCTGCTATACATTCCCTCTGAGAGTTTATGTTACCAGAAGTACTGCTGATTTCCCTATCTGGCTGAAAATGAGTGGAAAAGAGTTGCAGAAAGTTTTGCTGAAGTCACTACCTTCTCTTTCAATTTCACCCACACTGCCTGAAAAGATACTCCTTTCAGCCTGTTCCCACTTGCTTATCTCTTCAGTCCTTTATCCATTCCACAGAACTGCCAACTGAACTAACTCATTTCAGACAAAATAAGGACCCTTAAGGTTAGCAAAGATCTACTATTTAAAATGTTGAACCTATTTTGGTCCATAAAAATAGGCAGGGTGATGAAATCAAACTTCCTTTTATAAATCAGCTGACATAGCTGCAGGTGGCCAGAGATCTAGATAAAGCTTGGAAGGAAGCCTCCTGGCATGTTAGAGGAAGTTCCTGCACCTCTCTTGATGGTTGTAAGACTGGATGGAGGTGGTTTGCTTACTTACCTTGGCAGTCCTTTACCTGGAGCCTGCAGATACATTCTGTTGGAGAGAGACATAAAGGAGAGTCTGCATGAGACCACTCCAGCTGCCTGGGTAGGCTTTTCTCTAGTACAACAGTGATTTCAAATACATGATGCTTCAGATAAAATAGGAAGAAGTATTCTCAGTCCCAATGAACTGAATCCATTGTCACAAAGCATTATAATAGCTTGAGATAAAACAGATGCTATAGGAGTTGCAACACTGAGTTATCATGCAATGTTGAAATGAGACACACAAGAGGCAGCAAGTAGCATTTTTAGAGCCACTTTTTTTCTGCTGTTCTCTAGTAACATTTCTGCCACTTAAAGTATCCCATCAGCATCCGTTAAAGCATCTGAAAGTCTTTTACATGAGACTTACTAGCACAAGTACATAAACTCTATAGCT
This sequence comes from Mycteria americana, assembly GCF_035582795.1. NCBI lineage: Eukaryota > Metazoa > Chordata > Aves > Ciconiiformes > Ciconiidae > Mycteria > Mycteria americana. Next base: position 10,335,563 of record NC_134365.1, on the reverse strand, counting down.
TTTGTCAACTCTGTGCAGGACAGTTACAAACTGTTATTGGTGATAGTCTCCAGCTGTCCTTTCCTGATCTGTGAGAAAGGAGAGCATGGGATTTAATTAATTTCACTTCAGGGATCTAAAATGTAGGCTTTTTCTCTGAGCCTGGTATTATCCCTTAAAGATAGCAGAGAGAAAAAGGCCTAGAAGATGTAGAAGACTATTATAGCATGAGATGGAAGTGGCTATGTCTTTTCATTAACCAGAAAGGGGCTTAGCAGGACTAACTTAAAAGAAGATGTGTACATCTAGAGAGATGAATCCTATCCTTCGAGTCCAAATACAGGAGATGTCAATGTTTCACGTGCATTCAAACTCTCTGGCAGTGCTTAGTCTAGGTATTATTATTTCAATGAATGAGCCTTAATAGTGTCTTGAGTCTGCCCCAGCTGAGCGTCTCAGTCATTTGAAAAGCAGCATTAAACAGAAATATCAGCAATGTTAAACCAACCAGTTTGCACTGTGCGGTCTCACAGTGACTACCCTTCAATAGCTGTTTCAACAGGTAGCAAAGACAGTAATTCAAACCAGCAAGTACAATGCAGCTTTCATAAGAACTCAGCTTTTTTGGATGCACTTAATCCTGAAACATGCAACATATTTGATTACCAGTAATTTTGTAGTGATTAGTATTGAAATAGCTTCCCAGGGCTAATCTTTATTTTCTCTTATAACATAGTCTTCAATATGGTATGGCATATATTGATAACTACCATAATATTTTTGTGTTATGTCACAGTCTTTGATAATAATTATTCTTACTTCATTTTATTGCCTTTATATCCTTTTAGTTTTATATTTGTAGTTGTATAATCATTTTTCACTACAGCAAAATTATTTGTTTAAGGTCATACAAAAATTTATCCAGCAAAGAGGAGAACTGAACTTCTATCTTAAATCATAAACAAATGTCTAAAAATTTGTCAAACTCAGGAAAAAAATTAGTAAGAATACATTCTTGTGTATTGGATGCCTTTTGAAACTATTTAGACTTTCTCTTAGAATCTTCAGAATTTCTTTAAAATATAACACTTCAGAGAAACAGAACACCACCCCTCTTTCGAGTTTAAGCTCCTTAAAAAGCTATAAAAAAAGGTAATATCCTGAAAAATGCCAAGCACAGTATAGAAAGGGGAGAACTGTGTCTGGAATTTTGTGAGTGGCATGTGTGGGCAGGCTGAGCCATTTACACTAACCAGTGTTGGTCAATGCGGATACACTGAACCATTTCAAAAGTAAATGCTTCAATGACTACTTTGTTGTGCTGAAGCATAAACCAGCCAATAACCACATGATCCCATCCTGTGTTCTTGGCAGTCTGAAACTTGAGTTCCTGCATATAGCAAAGTATAAATATAACTCATTCAATAAAAATTAACTGAAGGCTTTCAAACCTTTTTTTAATAAAAGGCTTTGGGAATTGATTCTTTTCTATGGAAATCTTCAAGTCATGTTCTTTCCTTCAGCCAAATCAATCAATCCATCCATCCTCAAGTTGAATAAATAAATAATTTTTTTTTCCCCCTACTGCCAGTCCCCCCATTTGTGGAGTTCAGAAGATGAGATAAGATCATATGAGAACACGTTTGCATGCAAGAGTGTGCTTCTCTTTTTTTAAGGCAGAACTACCTGGATCAATAAAAAACCTCACTACCTCCCTCATTTAGCATTGCTGTTGGTTAACTGGATACTTGAAAAGCTACAATCACATAGATCAGACAAGCCCAGTGAGCTAATCCCAGTACATCACTCCTCTGTAGTTATATTTGAAAGGTAAAATTATATTAAGTCTGAAACACTGCAGACTGCTTGACAGAGGTGTTGAAATCTGAGGCAGATAAAAATCATTGAAGGGGAAGGGGGGAAATAAAACATAAAGGGAATAGAGATGAAGATTAAGTTTTCAAGGGGAAGTTGCTTCACTGAACTCTGAATTGATATGGTAAATTACATTAATACCTGATATAGACGCACATTAGGTTTGGTGGCAAGATTAAATCCATATGTAGTTACCACTTACCACACAAGCAATGCAGATTGGTCTGTGTTGGGCCTTTCCGATGAGAAGGCTCCCCATTCAGCTAATTATATCCACACAAGAGAGGTTGCCTCTACTAACATCAGCTAATCTCTTGGGAGGTCTGCTATGATCTTCTTTTTGTTCGCCTGACAAAAGCAGTAACTTCAGTTAGTTTCATTTCTAGCCTCTGTGATACCCCAAATTTTGGAAGCAGTTTCTTCCTTACTGTACTTTGTATCAAAGCTTTTTAAAAGTAACTCTAAATTTTTGGGCAATTTTCACTGTGAAGTGAAGTCTAATTTTCAGCATTTTCTGAAAACATAACCCATAATACTAATGCTACCAAAATCCCTGGAAATATTAGGCTTAGTAACACAAGTAATAGCATACACTGAAGTGGTCCAGGTGATGATAGAAGAACCATATCCAGCTTACAAGATATATTTGTTAGCTTAGTGATCTTCTCAGAGGGAATGGGTTACAGCAGGTGTTTGACCAAAAAGTCAATACTCCTGCTGTGCGTCTTCAAACATACATATTGCCATGCCATGGTCCAGTAACAGGAGATCTCTGCAGAGATGCCACCTGGTCTTCTTAGGATGCTGATGTTGAATGATGCAGAGAAGAGTAGCCCAGCAAAACCCACACCTGCTACTGCCCCCGTATTCTGCAAGATCTGGTCCCTAACATGGGGCCCTGAAGCTGCCAGACACTGAGGTAGGATTTTTTGAAGGCCTGGGAGTCCCGTGTTACTCACATGGTTGAGACAAGGACAAGACAGAGAAAGGCATGGGAGACCAAGCCACTTGTACAAAGGAAGATTGAAGGGAAAATAAGGAGATGCTTCCAATAACTTGATCAATTTGATCACATTTTAATGCTAAATTCCTGGACCTTTCTGGCTGTTATAAAAAAGGGAAGTCTAAGCAGCAAGCAAGATTCAATGAGATTAATGTACAAGACTGATTCCGCTGAAGGTATTTTGTTGCACACATATGTTCCCTTGACCCCTATTGAAAACAGACATGGTCACTTCTGCTGAAATCCTCAAAGGTTTCAGAAGAATAAGTATGCTGAAGAAGCTGAGTTTTACTATATAAACACTAACTATTCAGGTCATTGAAGCACATGTAATATTCAGAGGAACAAATACATGATCAGACTTCTCCATTGGTTTATGATTGGAGTTCAGACATTATCAAGATGGTTCTGTCATTATCATATATAAATCTGTCCTCTCCATAGAAAAAACGTTCTCCTTCCCCCTCCCTTCTTGCAGTCCACCTGTATGCCCTCCGTGAATCTGCAGTGACTCTTGCTTGCTTCTGGCTCTGCTGCGTGGAAGGACACTCGCTCAGGAAGGCACCAGTACCACACCCAGTGCTGTTTCAGGCCCTACTCTCAGAAAACAATTTATTGCTCTAACAAAATTATGCAACTGTTTTCCAGACAGTTTTTCTCTTGTTTTTCATAGCCCACAGAAAGAGGCCAGCTTTAGCTCCCCACGGGTCATACACCAGGGAGGTAGATGGTAACCCTTTCCTGGTTGGCTTGTGGTGTTGTATTTTACCCTTGCTGCCTCCCCACCTCTGTGACCCCAGCTTGGTGAGCGTGAGGACCATGCTGAGCTAGGAGCAGCATGTTCCCTGTATTGGCCTGTCCTGTTCAAAATGGCACCAAGAGCCACTGCCTCTCACACCACTTGCTATGGCTCTGCAGACAGAAGCTGAGTGTCTTCATCAGCACATTGCTACAGGTCACTCTGCCTCTTCAGCTAGGCTTTTAATAACACAAATCTTTTATTGCAGTAATAAGATTAATAATATCTGGACAGGCTTCAGCCTTGTCATCATGGAGTATCGGTGTAGAGTTTGAGTGCATCTAAACACCCAATGGTATAGCCATACTGCCAGCTGTGCGGCCTGCTGCATGGAAGGAGGACACTACTTTCGGGAAGCGTTACTTGATAACCCCGACCTGTCACTCCAGCTCTGCAGAAAACATAGGGGCTTTCTAGAGCTCTCAGAAGTCTGCTTTTTAGGCAAATAACCTTTTTTTTTTGCTTGTTTTTACAGCTGGCTGTCATGGTAAGTATTGATAAATGAAAGATTACTTCAGATTCCTTTGCTTGATATGGATCAGACAGTATCAACACAAGGAAGATTCCTGTTAGGAGAAAGAAGCCTTTTACAAGAGCAGAAGCTCAGGATTCCAGACCAGTAGCAATCTTATTGCAGTGTAAATAAGATTGTCCTCATGCTGAGAATTTCTCATAAAGTTGTTTTGAATAACAATAATTATAATAATAAAAAACATTATCCTTTCCGTATAACAGAACAATATGAAGCTTCCAAAGCAAATAGGAAGTAAAAAACCCTTCTTCAAATAGGAACAAAAACCATTTTCTAATAAAAATAAGGCCTCAAGCTACAGCAGAATACCTCTCAGATACCTCTCCAAAATCTTAGCATTTGCATTATTCCTCCTAAGTTATGGTGGAACCAATCCAACTCATAAAGTCAAAACATATTATACAAATATTTATTTATTTAAAAGAGATAATATGAAAGCCAAGTAAATGAAGAAGTGGGGTACCATCTTTAAAGCTTCAGTAAACTAATGGAAACCAGGAAGAAAATTTCTTCATAGCCAGATTATTAAATATTATTCACTATGGAGCTTTTTCCACAGTATCAACAAAAGCAGCTAGCAGTGGGCACTGTCAGTGACAGTTACACAGACAGCATGGCTGTTCCAACATTATTATTATTTATAATACGTACTACATGCACACTTAAGAGTCCTACTCAGGAGTGTAGATCCTAAATACAGTACAAACACAAAAACATATCACAGAACTGTTCCTAAACATCTTTGCTTGTTTGTAGACCAGAAGACTCAACTCAGAACTGTTTGGATTTGCTAATAATGTCTGGTGTGATCATCGCAACACTTTTCACAAGAACTAAGTCTACCACAAAGATACACACACAACTCGTACAAAGATAAAGTGCAGAAATAATCCTATGAAGCAATGAGTTAAAAATCCATTGTTGTATCTTACCTAACATTAGTATGACTTAACATTTGGCAGGAAATAGACTGGAATTATGCATGCCCTATCCACTTTATCACAAAACCATCGAATGCTGCTGAATTATTTGTAGTCTTGCATGTTTTACTTATTTTTGGATTTCCAGAAATGGCATTACCAGGTCAGCCAAGATCTTCCAGCATAAAAAGTGACATCATTCCTGGAAGTTACATTTTGTGAGAATCACATCAAAACATAATACCTTATTTTTTTTACAAACCTTTCACTCTATAGAACCACAAAATGCTTTGCAAGTTGTTTACATATCTCTCCATATGTATAAGGATAGTGAATGTGACATCTCCTCTCTGCCATCAGCATTACATACCATGTTTAGGAAAGGAAATTAAGAGTAATGTAAACCAATGAAATTACAGGATAAGTTTGCATAGGAAGAATGTGATCACTCGAAGAGAATTTAGCTAGGTCATCAAGGAAAAGGCTCTGCAAACATATCCCATGAGCTTTTTTCTGATTTTTTTACAGTTAAGATCTATATTTTCTAAAAGATTACATACAAGAAACACAGTGTTTTCTTAGCATCTACTGCAAAAAAATGTTATAGTGTTACCTACTGAATCTCTAATTTCCTTCTTACATACTTTTAGGTCTTAGAAATCTCTCCTCCAGGTATCAGACTTAGACTATGAAATCTACTATGATGGCAGCTGAAATTAATGTAGCTGCAAAGTTTGTCTCTTTGTCAGTTCAGAGTTTCTGAAGTTCTTCTGGATACATTTTATTTTTACAATTGCACAGAGTGTTTTCAGAGAGTGCTTTACAATCCACAGAAGGATGTTTCCTAAGCAGGGGAATACTTGGATAATATGTTCAAAAATATCTCCTTTTGCATTGCTGGATGTAAAATTCAACATCCGGAGCAGAAATGTGGCTTTTGTGGTCATGTCAAGGCTGTCTCTGTGAGTTTAATGTGAGTCTCCAAACATTTTGTTGTTAAGCTTCACCTGAAAAACACACCTGGTAACAGCAGATAAGTGCACTGATAAGTCTAATAGCTTACAGTATTTCACCTTAGCTTGAGGCAGAACTGTTAAACAATTTTTTTTTAAAAGCCTTTAGCAAACCTGTGCAAGAATCCCTTTAGTGTATCCAAATAAATTTGAATTACCAGTCTTTCCAGCTCTCTGGACAGAAAGATGTTAAAAATTATTGACTAATGTCTTCCAGGTGCCCTGGTCCTTGCTGAAGAGCTGTGTAATGAAGTAGGTGTCAGTAGTCCCCAAGAGTGATGGGGGATGAGTGCACTCACATTAGGCTCCTGCGAGCTCCAGGAACAGCTGCTACAATATTGGAGAGCTATTGGGAAAAAAAGAGGTGAACAACTGAGGTGGCATAGCAAGGTCCTGTAGGCACATTTTGAGGACCTACGGCAGGGAGGGATGTCTGCAAGTATGCCGTGTGCTGCTGTCAGAAAGGAGTTACACTCTTTGTCTACCAGAAAGGATGAAGGCAATGAAGTCAGGGCTGCAGCTGCTGCCAGTTTTCTCTCCTCTCTTGCCAAGATCTCACAAGAGCCAGGTTCACTCAGCAAAATGCTCTTGCTGTCATCAGCCCTTTCCCCAGGCTCAATGAAAGGGAGACAGGAGGCAGATAGCAGGGCTAGAGGATACATTCATGGAAGTAAGGAAAACGGGCCAAGGACTGTTCTCTGGCTCTGTGAGCAAGTGGTGTGGCTCAGACCGCATCCATGCACCTTTGTGGCCATGGATGAGTTCCTTTCAGCCAAAACCAGCACGGCAGCTTTCTGCATACTGCTTATTGTAAATAGTCCCTAGTGCAAGCTATACCCTAAATTGTGTCTGGGCATTGTCTTGGGGAGTGCCACGTGGCACGCTAACAATTAAGCACTCACCTGCCAAATCTCCCTTCTCTTGTTCTCTTGCCTCCGCATTGAAGTGAGTCCCACCAGTTAGGAAAACCTTTTGTAACTGGATCTTTTTAGGCACAGGTATTTAACCAACACTGCACAGATTTTCAGGTTACTTTAGATTTCAGTGAGGATTTGCTCCAAAATAAGTACCATGCCCTTCTTTTCTGATAACAACACAAATGTCATACACCTTCTGGCACCAGTCAATTTAAGAATTTCCAACTCAAGTAAATCTTATATAGCTAATTAAAAGACCATCCCCTAGGCTTAATTAAATCCCCTACACAAAATTACTGCACATAGGGCTTTCTAACTGTCAGATTAACCCTGTCTGATATAATTAAGGTGGAAAATGAAATTGTAATCAAATCAAAAGTAGATTTTATGTACTTTATAAACAGTATCTGGACACTGAAGAATTTGTAGTGGCAGGTAGCTATAATTACAGATTAGTGCAGGATTCAGGGTTGACTAACTCATTACTTTAAGACATTTTAATAATTTTTTAATTTTAAGTTATTCATACAAATTGAAATATTTTCTGCTTTAAATCTTCTTTAAGTCTTGCTTAATATTTCTGTAGTATGCAAAGTACATGACAGCATCTAAGTAAAATTCTCCTTGAGTTAAATGAGCCTGTTATCACAATTCGCAATGCAGAATTAAAGTCACTGGGCCAGAGTCTCTGGTGTGTTAGTGTCAGCGTGCACTACACAACCAAACTAGTTTAGAGACTTTATGGCTCTACTGTCACAGTGCTGAAATGTCTTAATCTTGACATATTTATACCCTGTGAGGTGGGAAGTACTACTATCCCTGTTCTGCGTATAGCATTAGGCACACAGAAAGTAATATATGATCCTTCAGAGTGTTAGCCAGTTACTTCTGTCTGAAATTATAGAAGTGATGCTCTTAAATGTCTATGGACCAATGCTTAAATGATTTATGGGGTCTCTTACAAAAGCTATGACTGGGTGTATTATCATGAATGCTAAGCCAATGTCCTATCCACCCTTCTTAGTCCAGAAATACTGCAGAGTGCTTTAAAGTAGACAGAACAAGGGACTTCTGTCTTGGAAATGGACCCTGCCACTCTTTGTCAGCTGACATCAGATGTTGTTAATCTCACCAGTTTCAGTTGTCCTGGATGAGAAAGCCTAAATCTGAAGAAGGGATGGTGGGGCAGAGCAGACAAGCGTGACCTGTAAATTTAAAAATATAAATGAACACTCCGCAACTTTCACTTACTGACTTGCTTTCATAACTGTTATTTTCTTTTTTCTATTTTCCTTCACATAATTTTGCAATGTGTCTTACTGCCTGCTGAGCTGGCTATAAATCCCTGATATAAAATATATTTATCTTTTTAAGGAGCACGGAAATATAATGATATGGACATGCAGCCTTGTGTGCTCACTAAGGTGAATGGAATGTAACTGCTTAAACCCTCAGGTCAATCTGTACGTGAGGTGTACAGGAACCACATAGGCCAGTGAAAAGAACAAAACTTCATGTTGCACCATTCTTCCCCCACTCTTTAAAGGACAGTTGAGACTCACTCAGTGTCTGGTGGTGTTTATATTATTTTCTGTTTCATCAGCATTCATGCCACATAGGTAAGTATTTCAGCTTTCGTTATAAACTTTAATGAACCGTGTTCCTACTCTTGGTGATAATGACTGCATTTCCAGGCTTAATGATAGGAAAGTCCTAGTAAGTTATCAAGCCTATCTCCCAAAACTGTTCCCCAGAGTACCTTTTAATTTAAGAGTCCCAAGTAACAGAGTTTCTACAGCTTCCCTTGGGAGACTTTGCTGATGATTTGGTTTGCTCTCAGGAGCTTTTCTGAATATTCATCCCAGATCTTTGTGTCCTTAAATTAATCCAATTACTTGTTTAAATCAACCAGAACTTTTATTGTGGAGCTGACAATCAAAAAAGGAGAAGAAAGCAGATTGAAAGAAAATGTCTAGCAGGAAAATGAATACTGTGTATGAACACTTTTGTCTGCTGTTTCTGCATCCGGGTATGTCTACAGCCCTCATTTCTACAGCATCTATGAACAGTTTCCAGTTCAAGCCCGTTTTCTGGAAAAAGAATTTATCATAATCACTGGCTTTCTTCTAAGTAAACAAATGTAAAGTGTCTGTATGCCACCAGGAGGGACAGACACGCGTACTTTGGTGGTGCCTCTAGATGAAGAAGGAGAAGGGAGGCTCAATGGCTTTCCACAGCGGTGCCACACGCAGGGGCTTGTCTGCAGAACAACAAGCCCTGTGCTCCCGGTGGCTTCAGGTGGAAAATGCTACAAGAAACAGTCTCACAGTGAACTTTATCTCAACACAGGACAGAGTCTAAATGATGGTCTAGGTCTGAATTATCACAAAAAATACAGACACATTCTAATCTTACACCAGCAAGTCGGTGTCTTTGCTGACTCTGGTCAGAGAAGGACAAAACTGACTATTCTGAGCTCCCTTGTTTACCCCCGCCCTTTCTGTGATGCCTGTGAATTTTAAAAGTTTAATTGCTAATCCAGCTCTTTGGGACGTCATTATCACAAAGTAGGAGCCATATAAATGATGAAATTTAGAAATTAAATTTCATACGCTTTTATGAAGTTTTGTTTCTGTTGTCATATACTGATTCAGATCAGTATATGACATACCAAGTTAGAGGTATAAAGAAGGAAAAACCATTTAACACAGCAAAGAAAGAAATCATGCTTATATGGTACCCTGAGAAAGCAAGGGACTAATGTGATAAAACAGAATAAAGTTGGTCAGAATTTTTTTTTTATAGGGGAAGGTTATTTGAAAAATATCTGTTCATTGAACTGGATTTTTTTTTTCCTAAATTGCTTCATATTTGAACTTTTCCCAAGGTAAAGTCTTCGGAGAACTGTCCTGAGCAAAGTTTACTTGGATTTTTGATGATGGATCTGCTATGACATTGGGAAGTTGATGTGTCCTTTTCTACTCAAATCTTTACTTCTCTTCCCAACCCCCCTTCTCCATTAATTAGTGTAACTCACATACAAAAGGTAGTGGGAAACTGTCTCAATCACCTTTATAAACAACTTTGGAGAAAAAAACAGAAGAAATATTGCAGTACAGTATTTACAGTAGAACCTAGTGGTATTTCCTAGTGGCTCCTTTGGCAACCCTTGCTAATCACTTTTTATAAAGGGACAATTTATGCCATTCATGATAAAGATTTACCTTTCTTACAAATTTTTGGTATGTTCCAGAACACTGGGGTTAATTTTTAGAGGGATCACTCTGAATTTTTCTGTTTTGTATATAAATGTCTAGTCTTGTTTTAAACCATGTAATATTTTGGCCTCAATAATATTTTGTAGCAAAGAAATCACAGATGCCTTGTCATTTGCACGAATAGAGCTTGTTCTTTTGCAATTTTCTGCCAGGAACACAGCAAAGGAATAAAAATATTTAGAGAATGCTTGGAAATGGAGACTCCCAACCTCACATCTCTAACTCAAGATGTCAGACTGGTTCAGTTATCTATCCAGGCTTTTTGATTCTTACCTCAATCAAAGCCAAATGCTGGAAGTTTTGAAGTTCACCATTTCCTGCTGTGACTCTAAGATTTGCTAGAACATCTTATGCCCTTTTTAGTGCAAACAGCCAGAGTTTTCTGAGCTATCAAGCTGAGCTACCTTATGAAGAAAGGTTTTGCAAGCAGAAAAATCACTGTATCTGAAATAAAGTGTCAGATAAATCAACATGACAGCTATGTAGAGTGACAGGAATCCAAAGACTTTTTTGAGTCCTGAAGTCTATTTCCCATGTATCCTCCTCTGCCTGATATGACATTAAGTTGCAGTGTATATATAACTTGGAAAAGTGATCCAACATCTGTGATGTGCAACACACAGTTCCTGTAGAGTGATGGCTGCAGCAAGAAATAGCTGACTTGTACCAAATGAGGGTCACTAAAGATGTAAATCAGTATCAGGAAACAGGAAAGAATGGTAATGAAAGGGAACATTAACTGCAGCAAAAGCACTCTTAAATGCTTTCTTATTCAAAAAACCTTCACCCTTTTCTAAACTTATGGGTTCTATTATAGCTAAACTGAAAAATGTTGTTGACCCTGTCACAACCACTTGCACAAATTTTAGTTAACCCATTTTAATGAACACTGGAGATGTATAATAAATGTTACGTATAGACTATATATTACATATGAATGAAATTGTAGCTGTGCATGGGTATAGCTATACACTTTATACTTGCATGATATGTACTGGTACACTTCTGAAGAACATCTGCAAAGGTTATTGCTAAGTATCTGCCCTGGTGCTCTGGTAATCCGTCATGGTTTGGATTTCTCTGTTTCGAGATGGTGCATAAGAGAAGTAGGGTGATGGCTGCTGGGACAGGGTGACCACACATCAACGTGACTCACTCAGACTACATCTAAGTCTTTCTTGGACATTTCTGCCTGTTTGTTTTGATCTCATTTGTTGTTACCTTATTTTTAACAGGCAAGAAGATCAGGGTTGTCTCTCCAAGACAAACAGGATCTGAACTAAACAAATATTGGTGTATCAAAGCTGGTTTGTTTTGCACTGTGGTTTCAAGAGAAAGCTGGATTTCATTATGCACTTTAACTTGGTGATGCAAACTTGTTTCTCTGATGAGTTTAATACCCAGTTGCTTAGAGACAGTCTTGAAAAAAGAATTTTCCAGCTAGATCAAACTGGGGGGGAAAAAAAATCAAAACAGCACCAAAAAACCCAATCACACAAAGAAAAGCCCTTCAGTGATTCTAGACAGATGAAAAGAGAACAGGTGTAATGATAGCAGAAAAAAAAAATATTATTGCCATAAGTAAGACAATCCTGTGATTGCTGCTTACAGTGACTTGGCAGACAATACCAGGTAAATGTGACTGTTTCTCTTCTTTCTTTCTGGACTAGATAAAAGATATGTGTCTACCAATGGTGACAAAAAGATCACTTTCCCAATGGGCCAGTCACTTAGACTATTCACTGCACAGCATATGTTGCATAGCTGCCTGATGCTCTGAAGCAGCATCTGAGTGAACCAGATGATAACTTCAGTACACGTTGTGCTATCCAGCTACTTCCCATACTTCTCCACGACAAAGCACAATAAAGCACACCACCACCACAGCTAATGTGGCATACTCGTGCTTTGTGCATATTCAAACACAGGCCCTCAGTAAGAAATGTTATTACTTACAGGCTAAGGCTGGCAAGGAAAAAGAGTCCTTGCAGACCTACAAAGAATAACCAGCTGGACAACAAGTCTGCCTCCAGTAATGTTGGATCCTCATCTGGACTGTGGTCAAGTACTGTCTCTCCATAATCAGAAGTTCTTGAGCTCAGGACAGTATCTTCAGGCAGTGAGATCCTGTTCACTTAAGGATTTGAGATGACTGCTGATATTGCACAATTTTTATTCAAGAAGCCATTTCTGTAGGACTTTATGGGAGCTTGAACCTTTCTGCACTTTCACTGCATCACTCTACTTGTTATCTGTTCCTACGGTGTCTCACAACTCTGATTCTCACCAGCAATTAATGTTGTTTGAGCAAGTCCCCTCTTGGCAAAGTGGTCTGCAAGGCTGTTTCAGTCAGCCTCCTGTTTCTGCTTCATCAACAGGACTCCTGGTTGACCTAGATCTTTGCTGACTATGGATTCTCCATCATCATAGGAGTTAGGATTTACATTTCTGTCTGGTTACCATCCCAAGACAGCTATGACTAAATGTTTAGAGACTGTCTGAAATAACCAGAAATTTTCTTAAAGTACATTGTATCCTAGGAAAAATTCCTGGCAAGCATGAAGATGAAAAATAACTCAATGCCTGCTGCTGTGCTGCTTTGCATTATAGGGGGGTGAGGGAACTGACTACTGCAGGAGATCAGAGGATGACCAGAACGTCTGTTTGGGGATCCCCAGAAAATTTCACCATGTCACAAAATTGTATTACAGGCAGGGAACAGAAAGAAACAGTAGAATGACAAACACAAAATGGTTCTCATTTTAGTTCACATGCAATACTCACTTGATTGGTGCAAGATATTTACAACATGTTGGTGATCCATATTATTGACAGTTGAGAGAGATACAGAGAGATATAAGGAGTGATTTGCAAAGGTACAAAGAAGAGTTACATACCCTGCACTCACTGTAAAAAATTTTAGTTCATACTTGCCCACTATTTATCCCTGAAGTGATTTGCTTACAGTAACATAGGAAATCTGATTCATACAGGAAATCTTTTGAGTCCTACTCCAGAAAATCATTCCTTCTAGCCTGTCTAAAACTGGTCAAAAAGAAAGACAGGGAAAAACAAATATGGGATTATTCCTCTTCTCATAAAATAGGTATTTTCAGGATATAATATGCTAAGGATAGTTGCTTAAGGGACTTTTGCACATCCCGTGAGGTGAAGCATGAAAGCTGATCTTTTTGAGTTACTTTTTTTGCTTGAACACTTGATCACAAATTGCCCTTTATCCTACATGTCTTTCTGATTACTATTGTTCAGGACAAAGAGATCTTAAAGTCTTTGGTGAACAGGTAGATTCAAATTTGCTAGTGTTCCTTCTTTTTCAGTAACAGATAAATGCACCCTGTGAGCAACCACCTAAGCCAGAATTTTAAATATAGAATTTCTGAAGGGAAATGGTCTATCATTCTTCTGTCTTATGCCTTCAGAGCATAGGTTTCATTTCATATGAAGCTGTAGCTGAACTGTAAAAAAACACAGTTCATATAAAAAGCTTTCAATGGATTACAAAATATTACTCACACAATGACATATTTTCTGTGTTAACATTTTTACAGTACTGCAGGAGTCAATCAGAATCAAGAAAAGAGGCTGGCTGGGTGGAAGGAAAATGAAATTTTGATGAATAGTAAAAGAGAAAGTTAAGCTGCACATATTTAGAAACTAATACCTTTTTGTTGCATTAATGGATGAACTAATAGATCAAAGGTTCGTAAGTGTCAAGAGAAAGAGGTGAATGTGTACATCATTAAATGCTGTACTTTATTTCTACAAACATAGATTATCAAACCAGGATTTATTGTAATAGTATATCCTTCTTCCTAACACAGACCATAGGATATTTTTATTTAAACTAGAACATGACTTTTAAAGAGAGAAGAAAAAAAAAACAAACAGCAAAACAAATCACCAAACTCCCCAACTTTTTTTTCTTAATCCTTCAAAGCCCTAGAGAAAGCATTACAGTGATTAATTTTCCTGTTAATACTCTCCCTAAGTGGATATTTGTTAGGCTGCACTGCTGGGTCACAGTCTGCTGGACTGTGGGCTACAGACTGGCATCTCTGGGGCATTGAGAAAGCATAAACATAGCCATAGATATGACTTCTAAGTAATCCAGCTACTTAGAAGCAAAGGTTCGTTTTTAGTGTTTTGCAAAATTCAAGGAAAACCTTTTTGTCTGCATATTTATTGATGTTAAGTAGAAGTAAAGGACAAGAGTGGTAGGCTTCTTACTGAAAGAAACCTCCTGGTAACTGGATTTGTCCTTCTGACATCCCCAGAAGATTCCACTAGAATTCCCAGAATTCTTAACACTATAAACTGGAAGACGGATGGCCACTGAATTTATTGCTTATGCAAAATTTATTAATGGCACATAATTTCTCAAGTAACTAATTTTGATAATACCTGAAACATTACGATTTCTGAAAATGAAAAACACCTTTACACTGCCCTTACTTCCATTTCTTCAGCACATTGGAGGATTCTTTGAGCTATATCAGTGTTCTTTGTGGTACCTAAAATCTTTCTTCTGTGTCTCCTCAGAGCCCTGGATTCAAGTGATATCAGTCAACTTAATATGAGTTTGCTTGGCTAGCTGCTCAGTTACATCACTTGATATGAAACTGTGAACCTCAGTCCCCCACTGTTTTCTGTGTCTCTGTGAGACTATTGCATGATTCCAAGCAATAACATCAACACATTGCACACTGCATTGAATTTTTCATTCATGGAACTTCAGCCGTAAGCATATTAAAAGTAATGAACCAGCTTCCTAGTTCTACTCAGGAGTCTTTGTTTCAGTCACATCTTCTTGCTTGATGTTTCTCTGGGAGCTAAACTACAGTTAAATAACACGTTACTTCTTCATGTCCAAAAGTCTTGGACATCTTTCTCTGACAGAGTTGTACCAATTATAGCCTGCTTTGATCTTTCATCGATTTTGTTATCCTTGCTATTTTTTGCAAGGTGGATGACCAACACTACATATTCTATGTGAGGGGTTGTGGAAGCTTTAGCAGAAAAGGCAAAAACATCCCTCAGAAAGCCATAATCTGATTTGGACACTGGTCGTACAATTTAAGCATGTTCATCTTCCTGAGACATGCCTGATGCTGAGTACTCTGAATCCAGTTAAAAGGCTTCCTTCCCTTGGTGATAAAGACAAAAGGTAGGATGCTCATCTTCCCTTGCTTGCTGAGGTACAGAGGGACTTTCCCAGTCAGTCCTTCCTCTAAAAAGCGGTCATTATCAATGATTACTGTGGCTGGAGGCTGCATGACTGCGAGCAGTAGATTTTTTGCATAGCCCTGCAAGCAGGAGCTACAACAACCCATGCTCTGGCTTCCAGGCTGAATCCACAGATCAGCCACATCATGTTTAACATGGACATAGGGAAGTGAAAAATTCTGTTCTGTTTTACTAGCTGACTTTTACAAGTACAGCTTCAAGATGTCAAAAAACCCCAACAAAAATCCCCCAAGCACGCAAACAAACAGAAAACCTGTCTGCGACTTCAATGGTTTTATTATTGCTCTGAGGAGCTTTTCATAGGAGAAATAGTACCTGGTGGAAAGAACTTCTGTCTGACCAATGTTGACAGTTAATTTGAAAGAATCCCATGACAATAAAGGTCAGACATACATTTAATAGCTTCTAGCCAGAGCTGCTGATGGTCATGGGCTCTCCTGGTCTGAAGTTTGTCTCACTTCTGTTAGTACTAAGACTTCTCTGATCTCATATTTATGAACCACAAGGTAATAAGGATGTTGCTCTCTTAGTGGTAAGCTACAAGAGACCTACCCTAAAAGGTCACTCGGTCATCTAAGCCAATTGTCCGTTTATTTGTACTACGAATCTTAAAAACAAACAAACAAACAAACAAACAAACCAAAAAACCAAACCCCTATTTTTCTGCCTCTGCAAAGAACAGGCTGATGTCTGCCAGTAAACAAGTGAGGAAATATTTTAGGTGACAGACTACTACAGTACTGCAAGTAGGGAAAAAAGAACCCCCCAGCTGAGCAGCTGCATTAGAGTTGTATCCTAATAGCAGACTAATGCTTTTGGAGCCACATCCTAGGAAACTGAAACCCACATGGAACTTACTCATTGACAAATACCTTTGGGAACACATTTTTCATTTAAGAGTATTGAACACTGAGTCCACTTCTATCCTACCATCTCCATAAATTATTGTAATGTAATATTTTATCCAATTCCAATAAAACAAAATAGAACTTTTACTTCTGTATTGTGAAGAGGTTAACAACTATGCAGTGTGTAAAAGAAAGGTGATCCGTGGGCAGTGGAATTAAGAAAGACAAATACACCCTTGTAATACTTTGATCAGTGATCCATATGGATTGAGTTTCAATTCCAGATACCAAATTTTATCTTAATATGTTTGAATGTATGTTTAAGTCTTGCTAGAGAGAAATTTAATACCACTACTTTGTCATTAAACATAAGAAAATTAGAGCTTTTCAGAAAGACAAATGGTTTCAAAATCTTGAAGGATTTTATTAAAAATATTCTTGTTTTCCATTTTTTCATATTTTTCCCTAAGGGAGTTATTTTGGAAGAAGTTATTTGAATTAAAAAGGGAAACAGCTGTCAGAACTCCAGTTTTGGCAAACAAATTAAGCCTGTTAACTGGTCTCATAAAAATAGATTTGGGGCAGTATGCTGTATGTTATAATTATAGACATGTTTAGAAATATATGAAATTAAAAGAAAATATTTTTTCAATCAGTACGTTTTACATTATACAACAGAATAACATTTTCAGTTGAAATTTTGACCTTGTTTCAGGTAGCACAATTATTACAGCTTTAATATGGATGATTAATCATTAACATTCTTGTCTGAAATAATAAAAGAATGTGAACGCAGAACTATTTAAACTTTAACGGCTTCTAAATCTCATCTTTCAAAGAACTGTTGGCTTTCTTGACTTCCAGCTGACAGAAAGAAAGTGGGTAAAGTAAACTTCCTCAAATAGTGATTGGTGTTTATTTAAATCAGAATGCCAGAGCAGCCACAGTGAATTTCCCTACACAATTTCAGGAAGACTTAGAACTACTCAAGTAGGGATTTAAGCATATCTCCAGGAAAGGAAGTTATTATTTCTAGAATAACAGAAATTAATTTTCAAGTTTAAAAAAAAATCTCAGAAACTGTTTTTTTACATAGTTGATATAGAATGGATATTGCTATACTTGATTTATGTGAAACTGTGGAAAAGATGAAGTTAAATGGAGTGACATAAAGTTCAGGAAAAGAGAGTTAAATTACAATTTCATACAGTTCATTAACAACAGTTGAAGAAAGGATGTATAGTAGTCACTATTTGTGTAACCTATTAAAATGTCCTAACTTCATTATTTACCTGAACCTTTGACTACATGGATTATAAGGGCTCTCTTAGGCACAGGGCCTGGTATAGAGATGTCCTAACTGCTAACTTGTGTTATAACAGCAGAAATATTAACTAATAATAACATAGGTTTAAAACTGTTCTGCATTTGACAGGCAGAATTAATACAATATAAATTGTTGTGCTATTTTAAGTCTATCCATAGACTACTTATATCCTGTTCCTGCCAAGCAAGATAACTCAATATTCAGTCATTCCATATGCTATTTGGATTTGCTGGTTCATTTACTTGCAGCTCTTATGTACAATGATGTTTCTGAAAACTATAAGAATGTAAATGATGTCTGCTCAAATTTTAATAAAATCATTCCTCAACACTGAAGTCTTTTAGTACTAAAGACTGAAGTATATTATCTATATGCTTTAATCAAACTTAATTTGAAAGTATTCAGGTTTTATTTAATGCCTGATCTTTGGGACAACACATAAGTGGTTTCAGACTTGTCCTTGCTCAACCGGAATGATTTGTGGATTATAGGATACCATGAGGCAGGATGGGGCAGTGTGCATATGCTTATGAATCATTTTGGACTTAACAGCTCTCTGTGGCTGTTCTTCACTGCAGGGAAGTACAACTGATGACCTTTGTAGTCCAACAATTAATGAAAAGACAGAATGCAGTCATCAAGGTAAGAATCCATATGATGAATTTTTACTAGATTGCTTTTAGTTTTGTTCATTGAAAGCTTAATAAGATTATTTTTTGCCACTATTTTATGATCCACAGTATTCATGCACTTACACAAACCACTTCTACTTCTTAGTAACTAAGAAAGTGATATTTTTATTTGATCTTCATCAAGAAAATGGTGTGACACATTTTTGAAGATACTGCTAAAGTATTAGATCAGCAGCAGACTTTGAGGTGTTATTATCATGAGAAGCTAATTATGAAGTTGTGAAAAAAAGATGCTAGAACGTATATGTATATTCCCTGTCTATTAATCTAACACATGTAGTCAACTTCAAAACATTCCTTTA
Organism: Mycteria americana; assembly: GCF_035582795.1. Classification (NCBI taxonomy): domain Eukaryota; kingdom Metazoa; phylum Chordata; class Aves; order Ciconiiformes; family Ciconiidae; genus Mycteria; species Mycteria americana. The sequence goes on along the minus strand of NC_134365.1, from coordinate 10,316,813 downwards.
ATGCCCTTTTTCTCAGCAAAGGTACAAAAAAATCCTATGTTGTAAAACAAGAATACTGCAACAGAAACACACACTCTTAAATTCAGTATTTGGGCTAAAAGTGATAATGCATATGGAAAGGACCAAAATTTTATCTTCCACCAACCCTCTGAGATCTCTATAAGTTAGACTCAGTACAGGGGAGGGGATCTGTAGTATGGACTGTGATTCACTAGCCACAGATTACCATGTTTCTACCCTTGTTCATCTTTCATTAGCAAAACATCCTGACCCTGGCTGTGTTTCAGAAAACAAAGGAATGGAATGAAGAACACACAAGCCATTGAGTTATAAAATCTAGTGTCTCAGAGAAAATACACATTTCTAGGGTTTGATACTAGTCATGAATTAGCTCTTGCATAATCTTTCAGCAGTCTGTGTTCTTGCTTAATAGAATATTTTGTTGAAAGGTGGGGTTTTTTGAGTAATATGATAATGAGTTAAATCTACTGTAAATTAATCTACCCAGGTAAACTATAGTCAAAGATTAAGTCTTCCTTCTTCAATTAGCAGCTTCAAAGGCTGTTATGATTTCTCTCCTTTTCTCTGGACAATTTTCTTTCCTAATTTTTTTAATAGAAAGATCAGGCTGTTTGCTCACTGGAGTACAGAGTCTGCCGTCTTCATGGGCTCATACCTCATTCATTCCTCCATGAAAGTCTTAAAGATGTAATGCTATATCTCAAAGATGCAATTTACTGTGATTTTTCAGAGATCATGACATATTTCACTTTTAAATTCAATATGGAGCCTATATGATCTCAGTGTGACCCCCACAGAGATGCAAATGCACCAGTATTATTGAAATAAGATTAATGATGGCTAGTCAGATGGTAGTTAATGATGATTAATTGTTTTTTAAGTGTAAAGATCCAGTCCAAATAGATATGATTTTGCCTTCCTAACAGCTGTTGACTACAGAAATTCTTTCCAGATTGAGGATGTATGTCACTAAAAGTGCCTTATAGCCTTGAGAAGTACCTGGATCTCGGGCTGATTGTGTACTTTCCCATACGGTAGCACTGAGAGGTCTTCTCTAAATTTTTAATACAATTTTCATGTACATTTGGTCACAATGAAAACTGAATTTACAATATTTGTTCTTCCCTTTATGATACAATCCTTCCACCTCCTGGGTTTACTTTACGGGTCATGATGGTCCTTTGCATTGGCAGCAGCGTGAGCTAAACAAATACTGCTTGCTTGTATCTCTTCCGAGTGGGAATTTCTACAGTGCAGTTGACTGTTTTCCTTCTGCATCGATAGCATCCATATGCTGATTTTTTTCTGCTCTATTTAATGTTTTCTTTATTTTGGAATCTTTTCCAATTTAGCTATGTAAGAGGTGGCCTTCTTTAGTCTGTTGCTGTGGCTAACATACTGTTAAAAACACAGAAATTTTTAAAAAGGGCAGCGTGGACCTTGAATGAAGAAAAGTCTGAGGAATAAGAAATGTAACATAGAAAACGCAGAAAAATGAACACATACTGCTGCACATGGCAAATCAACAGAAAGGAAAACTGCTTAGTCAGAGTCAATCAGCAACGGGAGATGCAAAATAATTGCACAGAAGGCTCAGACACATGTTCAAATTACCATTGCTCAACAAGTTTCTGAACATGCATTGAACCAGTGTAATTGTCTGTGTTCTTAGCCTATAGCAACAAAACATCAACTAACTTTGCTTAAGCTATTTTCATTAGAAGTTTGATCAAATTGCATTATTTTGCTTTAGTTGTGTGCTTGCACATTAAAAGGGGATTAAAGTTGTCAGACTTTTGCCTCTTAATCTATGGAAACGTATTTTGTTTTCTGATAGGTTAAGTAGGGACTTGGTTTTATTAACTGTAGTGTAAGTCTTTAATATTTATTTCTTTACTCCAAATATCCACTGGCTGCATATGAATCTAAACTGGCACAGCACAAATGTTATAAAACCTGTCAGTGAGTGGCAATATGAGCATTTGTGCTGTCCCAACAGTCACTGGATTTCTGTACGTGAATGTTGTGGTGACTCTGTGCTGGTAGAAAACGACATTATAATCCCCATTTCCAAATAGAAAAAGAAGGTAAGATCCTATGATTTGTTCACATTTACACAGAGAGGCTATGCGTGGCTCGTCAATGAATTCAGAACTTGTGGTTCAATCCAGATCAACCTTCTTTTGGAAGCTGCCATGTGCTTAATTCTGGTTTTGTTACCCATTAACAACCTGATAGTACAAAATGTGTCTGACACTGAAAGACTCAGAAAATTGGAAGAGAGAAAAATGAATAACTGTAAAAGAAAGAAAAATTTTATGATGGACTCTTTAAAGTGTAAAGCAGCGCTTTTAAAAATGAGACCTAAAATGTGATCATTAAAACAGAACTCTGGTAAAACCGCACAACAGTATTACTTAAGCTAATTACAGTCACATTAGGCTTTTCCTGAAAAATGTAAGTTCTTTCCATGTGTTTATCTGATTTCTGTACTGGAAGTTGGAGGAATACAATATCTTAGTAAGTTGCATTAATGACTTATATCCATCAATAGTCACATAGACATCACCAAGGAGAGGACACCTTCTAGTGGAAATCAGAGGTCAGAGAGCTTCATCAAATTAATCACAAACTAAAACATGACTCAATCTCACTGGAAGCATGTAAAATGTGCTTTGGAATTGTAGAGGGGAAAAATACCAGTCACGCTATTTACTCCTTACTCTTATGAACATAAGGTATTATTTTTGCCCACCCTGTATTTTTTTTAAAGAGTTTCTGTTCATTATTATAACTTCTTTCATTTTATGTGGGTAAAAACCAGGCACAGTCATAGTTGATAAAAAACAAACAAAAATGCAAACAAGTCTATTAAGGCAGTGGAACCAAATTTTAGCTGAATCAAATAACAAATCAGACTATTCCTTTGAACTGGAGTTGTGTCTGAACTGCTATTTTGATCTTTTTTTTCTTTTTTTTTTTTTTGTGCTTGAACCAGAATAACAAACCAAGTTGAAACAACTTGACTATATTATCTCTTCTTCTTGCTCCATCTACATTTCTCCATTCTCCTTTTCCAACTGCTTATGAATACAAAATACAGTTGTAGACCTTCATTAAAATTTCAAGTAGCACTTCCACAATTAAGGTATACTTAATCTAGAAAAGTGGAGAGCTGTAGTTGAAATAGGGCAATAAAACAGAGAGATCATGGAATGTTACACCGAAGTTACATTGCCAGGGAGGCAACATACCAGCTCTAGCAATTTGCACGGTAAGCTAAAGTTTTGAGCAGGAATCCCTAGCAGGTGATAGATCAGATCTCCAAAAGAAACCTCTACATAGATAACAAAATTGGCTAATTGGCATGTGTGGTAAATCTGAAGCGTCTAGGATGTGACGGACTTGTGACACACATCAGTTGCACATATGCAGTAGATTTGACATGGTTTAAGTTTGACAAAGTTTAACAATTGCCGTATTATTCAATGTTGGCAAGTGTAAGTGGTGCATAGTCAGGCTGACAACCAATTCAGTATGTAGGACACACCAAAAATATTTTTTGATCATGTTAAAAATGGAATATTTTCTTCCAGATCAATCTAACCCAAAACATTTTTTTTTTTAATTTATTTTCTAAGACAAGAAAAAGCAAGATGACTGTTTTCTCCCTCCATGGAAAATTTATTAGATAGAAATGTTTGGGATTGGGTCAATCCTCAAATGTGATTGAAAATTTCCAGTTTGTTTTCCTTGAACTTCAAGAAGCAAATATGTATAACTGCAGTCAAACAATAGTCTCCTCTATATTGGTAAAAATTGATCTAGAACAAACCTATTTACATTAACCTTCACAAAAGCAAAATTTGCTCCATATTGGTATTTACATAATAACGGTCTGTATGTAACATTAATTTTCAGAATGTGCTACAATTTAACAGAAAGATGAAAAAATATCTGTTTGAAAACAAAAAAAGAGATTAATTCTATTCTATTCTATTCTATTCTATTCTATGAATGATCCCTTCCATAACATGGCAAGCTTAATATATTTAAAAAAAAAAAAATTCAAAGTCTTCTAATCCAAGCTACAGGATTGGAAATTCATCATCACATATTTAAACACTTTTGGGAGGATTGGGTTTTTTTGCTTTTCTTGGAGTGGGATTTTTTTGTGGTTTTTTCTTCCAGCATTTTATTTAAAATCTGCTCTTGAATTTAAGGTTCTTTTTAAATGCATACTAGAATAATTAGATGCACCATGAAGCAGCTTAAGCTAATTGAAGTGGCCACAAAAACTGTCAATGCAAATTGAGCCATCTGGATGAACAGATAAAAGCTTTGGAGACATTCAAAAGACAGGTGGCATTCAGTTACTTTCCATCTCTTCCTCACAGTATGGTTAGAAAACCGGGAGAAAGAAAAGTAAAACTCTTCAGGCCACTGAGGCAAAATCTAGTGTCAATGAGATATTTCTGAAAAGAACACAGTAAGTAGCCTACAGTATTAGGGAAAGTTAATGTGGCACCACATGGTAATAAAAAAGGACAAACTCAAGTACATAAACCGGAGGAGCAACAACTACTCAGTGTACAAAGCAGGATGAGGCCAAACTGTAAGATAAATCATTACCTTTATAGAGTAATAATACTTTTTATTTAAGATATTTGACTGGATACAGAATATCTGACTTAAGTTTCAACCCAGTCATACATTTTGTGAAGGACTGGGCAAATCCCATAAATATTAATTTTCAAAAAGTATGAGCATCCATTTTTCTATTTCATGTCTGTAAGAATTATGTGTGCTCAAAGGTTCTGAAAAATCAGACTGGACTGTTTTTGAAGCCTTGCTTGTAAATGATCGTGCCATTTCTTCTTCTTTTCTGTATTATGTATCATGCCTATTCAGATTGCCAGGGATTTTTTTTGTTGGGTTATTGAGTGGGGGTTTTTTTGAAAGGATGATCATTTACTGTAAACTGACATATTCCTTTGTACAGTTCAGTTTTCAGCCAGGATCTCTAAACAGTACTGTAAAAGAAGATATCAGAATTGGGCAAAATTGCTCAAACCTCCTGTCCTATGAAAATCAGCTTTTTATTAAATGGAATGTACCTGCATGGAATGTCATCTTTATAAAACTTGTCTTTTTTATACATTTACATCTTGACTGCACTAAACATGATTTTAGAAAAGGCTCAAATAAATAATTCTATGATGTTTTTATAGCATTTCTTCTTAAGATATTTTGCATAACATTTTACAAAACCAGACAAAACCCCAAACACAAGCTTTCCTTTCTAGATTAACAGAAGTTTAAGTTTTTCAGCCTTTAAAAAAATTCTTAAAAAATCAAGTAGGTCTAAAAATAATAAATAATAACCACAGGAATTACTTGGTAAATCTCAAAAAATAAATGTTCAGTTCTGATATGCTTATGGATAATATTTGAGCTCACCTGGAAGAAGCCCCTGTTGAGAAAAGCTGATGTTTTCACAGCTGTTCTTTTTACCCAAAGATAAATAGTTCTTTTATTGTCACTTACATGTATTGGAATAGCTTTACATTTCAAACACATTTGGATTGTTTCACATGTGCTACCCCACGTGGCTTTCCTATGAACTTTTTTCTGATGTGTGGAATTTCCTTCCAAGTCACCTGAGGATTCTGGTCATTACACTCTGAAGGGCTGTATGAGTACCTATAGACTAGGAGAGACGCGGCATCTGACCGCTCTAGAATCATCAATCTGTTAAGTACCCAAACCTTGGAAATCCAATAGGAGAGGAGCATCCTGTCAGGTCTCCATGCTCTTTCCCCCGTAGGTCATAGGTCTCTTCTAGGAAGCATCCTGCCAGCTAGCCTCTGAGGGAAATGTCAGCTATATATTGAGATTTACAACAGAATTAAATGGGCTTTCAGATTTAGTATTTCATGTCTTCACTGGGCTAATCCTGCAGGTCTGGACAGATTCAACACCTGTAGTTTTTTGGAGTCTGTGACCAGCAATGATCTAAGATGTTTTACCCAATTTTCTAGTGTACAAACTTTCATGCAGTGGGTCATGTCATGGGACGAGAAACTGCAAGATTAGGTCATATAGTGGATAAAAAGGCATAGTTCTAGGCTGCAAAAGGGACAAGTACCTTTTAGTGGGCTTTTGAACATAGAGGGCTCTAGGCGGTCTTCTTCCCAGCTATAGGAGAATATATCACAGGGCATCCTTTGCTTCATGACCCCAGTTAGAAAGCATACCCAGAGAGGATGATAGATCGTGGATGCCATGGTGTTGTGCTACATGCATGAAATATAGTCCTATCTGTGGGGTAGCAGAGAGCAGGGGCAGAGGCTCTGTATGAGTTTAGACAGGTAAGATGTGGTAGCTCCATACCTGTAAACAACCAAGGGTTTCATGGTGCCGACTTGAGAAATAAAGCTTAATGGAAAAAAGACTATGAAAAACAAGCATAGGTCTATCTGGGGCTACGGATTACCACCAGAGGGTATTCTTGCTCACTAATAATTTCCAGCTGAGACTATATCTCACACGCAGAAGTCATTGGGCAATAAGGAAAATCGGTGAAAAAAAATTATCTAAGTGTGGCTGCATCTGTCAACAGTTTTGCTCATTGCACTGACCTGAAAAGCTTTCATGAGGCAGCTAAAACTCTGCATACTATTAAATCAGGGTCTGCTTTAGGGCAGCTGTCCTTAGCACACTCTTGTTTCCAGAGCCCAACTGGAATAGACAGATAAAACAATGCTTGACACTTCATGAAATATTAGAAGGAAAATGAGATCATTATTGTCATCTTAGCCTTCATGTAAGGAAGGCCATTTGCACCTTCCTTACAGTGCAGAGATCAGGATTGATTGTGGGTTGTTTTTTTTTAAATTTTTTATTTTTTATTTTTATTTTTGTTATCAGTATAGACAGAAAGTGTCTATGGAGTTATTTGCTGAATAAACCTTATAATCTTTAAAGTGACTTATTCCAAATAATTTGTTAATTTTAGGGAACTGTAACACGAATATAGCATGATCAATGAAAATATGCATAAGAGCATGTTATTAGACAGATTTTCATGTTTAAGGATGTGAGTTATGTTTCAAAATTAGAGCAGTGTTGGTATTTCACAACTTACATAGGTACTTAATGTGTGATCTATAAAACAGGAGGTTTAATTTCTGCTTGTACAGCAATTGTTAGGTAAGTCTTTAGTAGTAAACTTCAAATGTGAGAAATTACATGTAAAATAGAGCTGCTTCATTCCTCTGGCTTAAATTTTCCTACAAATGAGGGTCTTTTGGAAGCCCTCTATTTGAATGACCTCAAACAAGTTCATTAGTAGGATTACCATCTCAAGTAAAATGGACTGGATTTTTATAATAGTGACTAACAAGAGGTAAAATGTTTTTCTTTCTTTGCTTTTATGTTCAAAAAATGACGTGTTTAAAAAAAGCATTAGTAAGGGTTGTGAATGGATTTGAATAAGAATGGACTAAAATCTTTTAAAATAACCATGAATCTTCTCTTGAGTAAAGAAAAAGAATTCTGTTCTTCCTAGGTGGTCCTAGTTTAGATTATGCTTGAAACAGAAGGCAAAATTCATTTGTCAAACTTAGGCATCTAAAAGTTAGATATCTAAAACTGGGCTAGTCACTCTAGGCTCTTCACATAGTCGAAGAGAAATAGGCACCTCCAGAGGGCGATTCAGCTCATCTTAGCATAAACCTCTGAGATAAATGAGTTGAACAACCTTAGAGGGTAACTGCCTCATATTTAAATGTCTGATTTTTAGATGTCCAAAGTGAAGCAAGGTTAATTCACTCAGAATGAACAAAACCCAGAAAAAGTGCCTATCCTCCCAATGTCCTGAAACCAAAGATTGCATTCATTTCAGTTAGTGTTCACTCTCTGATCAGATTCTTCCATCTGAAGGAAATCGGAGAGGGGTGTGTTCACCATAAACAGAAAATGTTGGAGTTTTTAATATTGTAACTTTGTATGAAGAAAAAGAATAGGGCAAAAGACTCTATGGTCTCTAGAGGAAATATAAAAGAAAAAAAGTCAAAATTATTTTTAGGAGTAACTTTTTTTTTTACAGAAAAACCCATTCCTAATTGTGTTACTAGATATATGACTGATTGAAATATTTTGACATTTCACATATGAGACATTTTGAATGTGATTATTCTAGTATTTTCCAATAAAAGTGAGCAGCTGTTGCCTAGATAGTATTCCCTTTTTTAAACTTACTTTAAATTATTTTCATCTTCCTTTTCACCAACTGTAACAATTTTTGCTATTCTTAACAAGTATTTCTAAAAATAAAACAATTTTTACAAAGGACTCCATATATTAAAACATTCTAAGGTCAGAGAAAACCTTGTGATAATCTAGTTTGATCTGTGGGGTAAAACACACTATCTGATTTCTACCAGTAAATTCATGTTCCAAAAGCATGATTTCCAGAAAAATATCTAAATTTGGTTTAAACATCTGCCCTGATTCTGAATCTACCACAACTCCTGCTAACTCGCTTCTTAAGCTTTCTTACTGTTGGCATTCATGCCCTCGTTTGCATCTGAATTTATTCCATTTCATCTTCAGAACTGAATCTTACTAAAACTTTGCGGTCTGCAGTCCGGAGCTCTTCATTAACTGAGTTCTGTCTCCCAATAAAGAGCGCACTGGACTGTGGTGAAAGTACCCCTTTGCTTTCTTTTGGTTAAACTAAACAGACTGATTCATCCTTGTTAGAGAGTTTATTGAAACAAGAGTATTTGAACTTAATAATAACCCGTAGAAAGGACAGTCCCCTATCTTCACTGGTGCCCTGGGAGCCGGGGGGCTGCTAAGCGGTATTAGCTGGCGAGAGGCAGAGTGGAAGAAGTTGGTCAATGCAGCCACCTTCAAGCCTTTGATAGATTTATGTTTTGTATAAACAGTATTAAGGAGTACACAAATACTCTCTTGTTCTTGAGGAGCTCAAAATCCTTTGTAATTCACAGTGTATTGAATCTCACATCTTGCCTGCAAGCTAGATGAGCTTTATCCCTGTTTTAGACAGAGGGAAATGGAGGCAAAGGGAACTTATATGATTTGCCTCAGGAGCAGATTACCCTTCTGCCTTAGTCACCAGCCTGACCTTCGGCTTTTCAGTAGATAAAAACATTTATGTTTGAGTGGGATGTGCAAGGGGATAAACATCAGGAAATTTCTTTCTAATGCTACCTGTTGATCTGTCAGTCCCTAGAGATGAATACATGTAATATGCATGATAATTTTCCTTCAGATTGCATAACTTCAGGTTTCCTTTTTATTCAAACAGGGACTGATTCCAAGCCTGTTGAAGGATGAAATTATTTTCGCCAGCTTTGAATTAAGTTTATAAATGTGTCTTCCATTTTAAAATGTGATGCGTATGTTAATGGAACACTATTATTTCAGCTATGAAGCATTTTTTTAAATTAATTTATGCTTATCTACAATTTCTTGTAGGCAGAATGATTACCAAGTTATACATATAAAGTCCAAGTCAACAAGAACAAAAGTTAGTGTTAATTTAAAATAAGCCAATAACTTTTCTTTTCTCAGTGTAGTTTGCAGCTAGTGTGTTATCTAAATTAAAGGTTAAAACAAAAAAGGAAGACATTAACAAATTAACAGATCCCCTTTTAAACCAAGAGAACATTAACATTTTCTCCACCTTGTCGCTGTTAAATTCAGTTTTGTACTGGAGAAAAGCCGCTGGATGGCAGCCTTGCTCCTCACAAATCAGAGGATCCAGGCTTGGTTAAACAAGCTTCGCTATAAACCTGCAGCCCAACCCTGTCCTTTGCCTGTGCCCTAGTAACGGAGGTGCCTTGGCCCGATTATTGAGAGCGATAGGGATTCCTCACATGCAGGTGCACTTAATCTTTTCAAGATGTAACAAAGCCCTATAAAGCCACGCTCTGTTGTGTAAAAAGTAATATGTCTGCTGATCTTTCATGTTTATTCAGCTTTTTTGGGGAGGGAGGGGGTGCCACAACAAAAGAGAGGTAGAGTAAAAAGTATGCGGCTTGCATGTTTAAGCAATAAGGAGATTGCTCCATTGTCTAGCATAAACCCCGGCAGTGTGCAATTTCCTTTTTCCTGTTCTCCAAATTAGTTGGTAGGACCATGTTCCCCCAGGTGGGAATAAGTTCTCCAGACTTCTTGGAAAAAGTTGACCAAAAGTTCCCTGTACAATTCCTCTTTCTCCTTAAAACAACTGGGGAGTTTTGCCAAGATGCCCTGTATCCTACTGCAGTCCTACCCCTAAAACTGCTGACATCAATGTGGAATTTTACCTTACTAAGTTTGGGATTGAGTCTTTTTTTCCTGACAAATATGTTTTAAAACAATAATAATCCTCTGCTTCTACAACAGTTAGATTTGTTCATGCTTCTGTGAGACGTTTTTCTCCAGGTGGATAAACAGAGGCAAAGGGTAGGTCAAAGTAGGTAGATTAACATACTGCAAATACAAATCTTTCGTAGGATCCAGGTGCCCCAGTACCAGATATGAACTTGGTACAATTCTCAGCATGTCAGTAAGATTATAGCTGAGGAAATCTCATCTCTAATGCCTCGGACACATGGCAGATTCAGGTACCACTCCCTAGTTGCTTTCCCCTGCCATGACCCTGCCAAGGCCCAAGGTATCCCTCCTCTGCGACCTGCTCCTGCCAGCTGGCACAGCAGCTTTCCCTGTTGTGTCTGTCACCCTGTAAGTAGCAAGGTTATCACTGTTTGTGATCTACCATGCTGCTGCCTCCTGACCGTTTGCTGCCTGACATTTCAGCCTCAAGGAAGTAGAGCTTATTCTGAAACCTTATCATCTCTGTGAAATACTAGAACAAATCCACGGTCAGTAAAGATTTCTGCTTGTCACTGTGTGGCCTAACGTTGCTATTTAGAGCTTAACGGACGAACTTTTTAACAACAGAGCAAGGAGCCTGCTAAATCAGTGAGGATTATAAGAAGACTACTGCCCTGTCTCCCCATCCATCTCCCACTGAAGGAACAAGTAAGCTGCTTGTGAATGAGCTCTTGACCCACCTTTATTTCCATGTGGCAGGTTAAGGAAATTCACTACATGTTTTGGTACTGGTGGTAATTCCAGAGCTGACACCCACATAACAAGGCCAGTACACACCACTTAGAAAGGCAATCTCATGAAAAGTCCCAAGCAAATCTGTTACTGCTTGTTTATGAACCTCTGAAAAAAATCTTGCTCCAAAAACATTGTTCCCTGCTGTTGCAAGTAAAGGAGAATCTGCATCAAAGAATGAACTGGCATGCAGGTATCCAAGCCTCAGTCTAGGTAAGAAATTACTGCATGCATACCTGTCCCAGTTTACAGCAACCCTCTGCCGCAGAAGCATAGCTCTTAGCAGCATAATTTTTCCACAAAACAGTGTGTGCACTACACAAGCATGGTCCCCCCTCACTTAGGTCTGTAAATCAAAATGTCTATCACTGGGAAAGACACATTGCAATTTTAAAAGCATATTCCTTATTCCATATCTCATAGTTCTCATACGAAGTGAAAGACAACATAAAGAATTCACACCATTTCAGCTGAACTATGCAGATGAGGTGCCTGAAGTGGTGAACTGGTGACCGGGAGCTCTGCTGAGTGGAGAATAGCATCTAGGGTATAGTTTAGTCACCTAAATTAGATCCCTAAAGCCACAGTGTGAAGAATATTTCCCTTTTCACATATTTTATTAAGATGTCAAGACATGAATGTTTCTATCCAAATCATACTGCATATTTCTGTGATACTTCTTGATTTTCTTGTTCCTGTACATTTGTTTTGCACGTGGTAAAGTATTGCACTGTAACATGCTCAAAAATTCAAGCCCTACCAGGTGGCTGCCTCTCGAGAGCTTTGGATTTGCTTGCAGAATATGCAGCTATCACCTCTGTTGCTCCAGAGAGAGCCTCAATAGAAAACACAATCAGTTGGAGATAAAATCCTCCACAACAAGTTACTACAACCCTTCTGCACAGCTGAGACTGAGAGCAAACAATCTTCTCCTGCTTTATCAATGCAATCTGAATGCAAGCCACCCTGGAGCCTAACTCTACATTAGTGAAGTACGAAAATACACTTCTTAAAGAGCAATTACCACATCTGAAATACATCCCCAGACAGCAGCAACCATCCACTGAGACATGGCCAAAACACGTACCAACTTCTTTCCAAGCATTCAGCACACCAGAAAGTAAGGTGTACAAGAAGTGCTAAAGGAAATCTGAGTCACTGTCACTGTTTTAGGCTCATGCCTATCGTGCCTGGTGAAAGATGTCCATATTCTTAGCGACTGTGTTGATAGGTATCGTCAACACCATATTTGAAGAGGCAAATCTATCATCCACCCTGCAGCCTGCCTAAGGCTAAAAAAATCTCAACAGACGTTATGTGCCATTGCCTTGTAGCAAACCTTCTATTTACAAATAAGATAGGTGACAAACTCTTAAGGAAATAACAGCAAAACTCTCTTTTCCACCTTTAATATCCTAGATTGCTATAAACATCAGCTGGGTCAAGCCAGAGAAGAGAGGAAACTTTGGCAGTGATAGGGGACAGCTTTTTCTTCAAAATAGTTACAAAAATAGTTACAATGCTCTTGAATTCATATAACATCAGCAAATAACATACCCATTCAGGGCAATGATGATGACTATAAAGGACACACAAGTGAGTAAATAAATATATATATAAATATTTTATATATATATAAAAATATTATAGATTTTAGTAGTAGTAGTTATGACCTTTAGTCTTGTTTTTCTTACTCACATAATAAAATGCGTTTACAATGACTATGCAGTAGGATATAAAAATTTCCATTTTCGGAAGAGCTACTTATTCAAAGTTTTTGAGCCAGCTGTGTAGTGCCTAGGACCTCTGAAGGGAACTAACACTTGCATCGAGGTTCAGACTTCAGTTTTCTTTTTTTGACATAGGTCAGTCCCCTCAAACTGGGTTACTGGAGTGGTCACCATTTCAAGACCAGACATCAGGCCTTTATCTCTCTTGAATGGGGTGAACCATCCACTCAAAAATAAGGGTGGCAGTGTCTTACTTGCTCATGGGGTTTTGCTAGTCTGTCCTAGTTAGTGAACGAGAGCCAGAGTTTGGGTTCAGGCCCTGGCTCACAGTTCTCCACAATGTCTAATTGTTAATGTATGCCCTCTTACAGTTTGGGCCCATGTCAGCAAGGAATTAATGGATTGGGGGATGGAAGATGCTGTTCCCAATAGGCAATTTTGTTGTGCCCTGCCTGGGTGGAGAAGGGAGCTCAGCTCTCTTCTTAAAATGTAATTTTTATTATTTACAAAGAATGTTCAAAAATTTGTTTTCCTCAACAGAACAGGAGTCAAATAACAGAAACAACAACAGAACAACAACAAATTTTCTTAAATATTCAACTTATTTCCAGGCAACACTGAAATCAGTTAGTGTTTCTCGTAACATTTCTCAGAGTCACATTCTGAGTATTTATTTTATGCATTTTTTTTCTTATTTTACTTTTTCTGCTCTTCTATTTCTATGATTTTTTCCCTGATTCTCCCTGATAACCACACAAACTTAAGAAAACCAGAGTCAAGGACATAAGGTGTCATTAATATGCCATTTTTTTGGGCAAAGGTATGTACCTCCACTCTCTATGTGGTAGAATTTATTGTTTCCACTGTTTAACGAAGTGAACTAATTTACCAGTAATTTATTGTTACCATAAGTGAAAGGCAGCTACTATACTTATCCTGTAACAAAATGTGGAAGCAAATAAGTATTCTAAAACAGAAAATACCTTCTTGCACATCTTTCTTGAGTCCTACCAACACAAAACAAAGGCCCCCGTCAGGTAAGCTTCCCCACTTACAGGGATCTGGTTGCCAATCTGTTCCACTTCAGCTCTCTTCTGGCTTGAGGTTGAATATATTTTTTAACCTGATGCTGTACTTTCATTCATAGCCATTTAGAGCTGCTTAACAGCAGAACTTTTTAACAACAGACACAGTGTGAATTACATGAATATTCAGCTAAGGCATGAGATATTTACTGCAGTATCTTGCTGTTTCTTATATCCTGGACCCGCTCCCTCTTCCCCTACAGTGTCCCTGGCTGTGATTTCTCACATCCCAGATGATTTGAGATGTGGGTTTTCTGCTCATCTTAATTTCAAAGAGTAGTACTTCTGGAGGGATGTGTGTTACCTGATTATATGTGAGAAAATATATTCACTGTTCCTCCTCTCAGCCAGTTTTTACTGTGAAAAACCAGATGCAGATTTACCAAAGGCTAAATCTGAAAACATCAAAGCCTGCCAAATGGCTATGCTGCTAACTGAGGGTGCTATCTGAAAACCACTGTTTGTCTGTATAGTGTTCTTAATATATTACCTCTATGAACCCAGAGTAGTAATATTTACAATGCTCAATTAACATAGTAACTTTAGTATTCATTAATCTTCACAAGCTGTTCCAAGTTTGCTGCATTAAGAATGAGAAATGACAGTAGTAAAATGATCAAAGAAGGTTATTTTATTTGTTTCCAGGATCTTCTCACTCAGACAATTCCCTGCAGTGATTCCATTCTCTTTTGTGGAAACAACTCTTAATTGAAGGGAACTGGGGACATCAGGAGGTAAAGGATAATTTACAAAGAGAACTCCAGGTGGAGGAAAACACCAAGCAAATCCTTCTTGTGAATCATATCAAAAACTGAATCATGTAAACAGAGAGAAAGCTAAGAGAGAGTAAAACACAACCAACTCATCTGGATGGAAGCCATCACTTTGTGGGAAATAGAAAGCAGAAGGAAGTGACCATCAAGTATTCCCTTTATAACGGGCTGACATCACTCAGTTCTCTGCCGGACAAGGATATCAAATTGTCTGTGCTCCCATTTTAGGGCAGTGGGGAAAGCCATACCTGGCTGTAAATTTTACTACCATTATGTTTTTGTTCTCTGGAGATTCTAGTCTGGCAGCAGGAAGACAAATATTGATACATCAATGAATGAATATTCTTCTGGGTGATGACCTTCATGAATACTCTTGTTCTGCCCTAATAAATGGTAATTCAGAAAATTGTTGTCATTTAGTCTGCTTCTGACAAACAAAAGGGAAAAAAGAGGCCTTGCTTCCTGAGTCACTGGATTATCAAGAGCAGTAGGAGATTAGTGTATTGGGAAAGGAAGGAATAGCTTTATGAGGATTTGGGAATCTCTGAGACCTCATCACCATCAGTGACCTTTGAGACCTTCCTATGTGAAAATCCAGCTGGGCACCTGCTTCTCCCACTCTGTGTTTGCAACTCTTTACCTATTATATTTGTCTGAGCATATTATGTTCTCCATAGAAACACTAAACTCCCTCATGTGAAAACTAACCCATATGGAAAAATCGTATTTCCCAGATAGTTGATCAAATATATTTCATATGTTTGAAAGATACTGTGTAGTTTATACAGAGCTGGCTCGAACTCATACCACATATAATGTCTGCTATGGAACAAGATATGTTTTAAAACGAGTGAGAATATGAAAAAAATATTGAAAGGCTATATTATATACCAAAAAAAATCAGTTAGTTTCATATCAGACAGAAATTGTGGTAAGGAATTCGGTTTATTTTGTAGATGTCATATTTTGTGAATGATTCTGGGGTAGTACAAACATGAAGCATGTGGAAATACATATTGCAAGCCCATTTATTTAGGAAGGACGGACAGTCTTGTGGTTTCAGACTTGGAAAAGCTGGGTTCATTTTCTGATGGAGGCACTCAGGTAATGTTACCCAGCCACTCTGTTTATCCTTGGCCTGAGTTCTCAGCTGTAGAGCAGTGAGAGCACTATTTCCTACACATGTCATGAGGAAGAAAGAAATCTGTGAATGAAGACATGACGATATAGGGTATCTAAGAGCCTTTATAGATCAAGTCACATTCTGATTATATGCCTGAAAATTTTGCTATGATTGCTTATAATTAATAAGAATTCAGCTCTGTTAACTCTGTCAAGATGTGATAACTCTAAACCCCAAACTGTTTGGTCAAAATAAGACATATTTACTAAGAATACTTCTAGGGGAAATCCAAGTGTTTAAGAAGTGATTTTTCAGTTGATTACTCTTTCCCTACAAAGAGCTGTGTCATTTCTTGTACTATTCAAAGGAGCCCACTAAATGAAAGACCATTCATAAAATAAGATTAGGAAAAACATACATGTTTTTTAATTGAATATTGGAGGCACTTTGGCTGTCTCTACAATACATTAAAAAGGTTAATGTTTGATAAGGATCTAATAAATAATCCTTCAATTTAGTTTAAAAAATTAGCTGACTTTTTCTGGAAGAGCTACTTTTAATCTAATAGTTATGAACAAATGCCAAGATAAATAATCACTGTGGTTTCAAATATATACAGATGTCTTTCCTCTTTCAGTCATCTGTTATTCCGCCCCAACACTGAATTCTGATTGTGGGCAACGTGCTAAACATTCACATATATACACTGACATCCACTGCAACCTCTACCCCCACCATGGAAGACACAGAAGTTCGTACACTAAACAATGAAATACTGAAGGTATTTTGAAAGTTACTTAGGATGGAAGTGCAATGCATGTAATAAACAACATAAAATAATCCTGATCCTTCTATGGATCAAATTGTATTTCTGTAAGCAAAGTTGTTTCTTACCAACATAGTTTTCATTTGATTATTCACTAAATTCAGTTGTTTTTAAAGAGTTGTTAGAGTGAATTAACAAGACACTAGGCTGTACTGTGCATGTAGAATCAGGTTTATTTTTCTTTCTAGTTATTCCTCATCTGGGTAATCTGAAACAAGTGATAATCAGTACAATTTTTAACGAAGACTTATCACAGCTGTCATCATAATTGGTTTCCCATGATGCTTATAAAAATAAAATGGATAATGATAGAAGAAGTATACTCCTATTTTTTGCATTGTTCTACAGAGTTCAGCTGTGCAATTGGTTTTCTCACACAATCTTTGGTGAAAATGTCTTTGGCATTTTTCTCATTTCGTATGACAATACTCGGCAATAGTTGGGTAGCTGTTGTGCTAAAGCAATTGCTTATTAGACTAACCACTAGTATCTCAGTATTGTCTGGTGCTTCTTCCCAGCTGACTACCATATTGACCTGCTTTTTCTTGCTTTAGGCTGTAATTACACATTTGGGTACAGGTCATCTTCTTATTTGTGTATTGTAAACTTGGTAATTCATAAGTCTTTTTACAACCTTACAATATACACCAGTAAATAAAAACTGGTACTGAATGCTACATATCACACTTAAATACCTCTTTAGGGACCATTGACATTTTAATATCTGATATGCATACAAAATTTTTTTGTCGTTTACAAATAAGGATCCTTATTGTCTAACTGGAATCCTTATGCAGAGGAATATCTGTATTTATTAGCCTGATCTGTTTACCTGCCAAATACTTCTCAATGTGGAGGCATAGAGTATACCTTAGAGTCTTATATTCAAGAATTAGATTATTCGCTTTGAAGCAGAACAATTGTTGAACTACAACAAACGCTATTAATGTTAAAACAAGAACTGAACTATCATTTAATCTAAGCAGAAATGCATAGAGAGTATTAGGCAGACAGAATGCAATTAACAAACTTCAAAAGCAATTTGATGTCGGAACTTCCATGTGTATGGCAGAAAACAATGCGTGAGTGAATCTTCTACTGTAATTATTTAAAAGAGGCAAACAGAGGGTGACTATAGACTGATAACTCAAGGACTGCCCCAGTACAAATTTAATAAATTAAGTCAGCAGATAACAAGTTCAGAAAATGCAAAATAATGTATCATCCTTTACACAGAAGGTTAAAGATGTGAAACTACTTACCAAAAAGTTACTGTAGACAGTAATTCTTTTTATGGATTCAAATGAGGTTGCACAAGTTCATGGAACAGAGGATTGCATCAAACTACCTTTGTGCATAGAAACTACCTTTGGACCACGAGGTTCCTGGGCTGCACACTGTTGAAAGCTAGGAGATTATTCTGGGGAATTATCCCTATAGTTGCTTCTTTGTTACACTCTTACGTGCACATTGACTTTTGTCCAGTGTTGCAGACAGGGCAAGATGGACTTCTGGTCTCATTCAGCATACTTCTTCATATATACCCCTATGTTATGAAGAATTAATAATGGTTGCATGTTCTCAGAGGGATTTTCTAGAGTACCCAAGAGATTTAAGAGAATAGATGTCCTTAAAGGAGTATGTAGCCTGGTCTTCAAAGGTCAACAAAAAACTCTTAAGAACTTTCAAGTTTAGTTTAGCTAAGAAACTCCTATCTTAGATGTTATCAGAAGTTAATCAAACTGGATCTGCAAAATGACAGTTTCATAACAAAATAAGAATTCTTATGAGAGTAGTATTATTTACTGACATTCTCTCAGCTACACATAGCAAAAGAGCGTTCTTTCATGTCACATTTGGGAAAACCTGCTTCTTATCTGAACATAGAAACTCTGTAAGAACAAAATAGTTACTGAAAATAAGCAAAAAAAAGGGATCAGAAAAAATGGGCCCTGGTGGAAAAGGATTTGGGTAAGGTCTAAACACAGTTTATGAAGAGTGGGACTCTCAGTGGTTTTATTTCTTCTGAAATGTGAAGATACTTGTCTTCTTAAAGAATATTATGTTATGTATCAAAAATGGGATCCACCCAAGGGTACTGAGGGAGCTGGTGGAAGTGCTCACCAAGCCCCTTTCCATCATTTATCAGCAGTCCTGGCTAACTGGGGAGGTCCCAGTTGACTGGAGGTTAGCAAATGTGATGCCCATCTACAAAAGGGCCGGAAGGAGGATCCATGGAACTACAGGCCTGTAGTCTGACCTCGGTACCAGGGAAGGTTATGGAGCAGATCATCTTGAGTGCTGTCACGTGGCACGTACAGGACAACCAGGCAATCAGGCCCAGTCAGCATGGGTTTATTAAAGGTGAGTCCTGTTTGACTGGCCTGATCTCCTTCTATGACAAGGTGACCTGCTTAGTGGATGAGGGAAACGCTGTGGATGTTGTTTACCTAGACTTTAGTAAAGCCTTTGACACTGTTTCCCACAGCATTCTCCTAGAGAAACTGGCTGCTCATGGCTTGGACGGGTGTACATTTTGCTGGGTAAAAAACAGGCTGGATGGCCGAGCCCAGAGAGTTGTGAATGGAGTTATATCCATTTAGCAGCCGGTCACAAGTGGTGTTCCCCAGGGCTCAGTATTGGGGCCAGTTCTGTTTAATATCTTTATCAATGATCTGGATGAGGGGATTGAGTGCACCCTCAGTAAGTTTGCAGATGACACCAAATTGGGTGGGAGTGTTGATTTCCTTGAGGGTAGGAAGGCTCTGCAGAGGGACCTGGACAGGCTGGATCGATGGGCCGAGGCCAATTGTGTGAGGTTCAACAAGGCCAAGTGCTGGGTCCTGCACTTGGGCCACAACAACCCCATGCAACACTACAGGCTTGGGGAAGAGTGGCTGGAAAGCTGCCTGGCAGAAGAGGACCTGGGCGTGTTGGTTGACAGCTGGCTGAATATGAGCCAGCAGTGTGCCCAGGTGGCCAAGAAGGCCAACAGCATCCTGGCTTGTATCAGGAATAGTGTGGCCAGCAGGACTAGGGAAGTGATCGTGCCCCTGTACTCGGCACTGGTGAGGCCACACCTCGAACACTGTGTTCAGTTTTGGGCCCCTCGCTGCAAGAGAGACATTGAGGTGCTGGAGCGTGTCCAAAGAAGGGCAACGAAGCTGGTGAAGGGTCTGGAGCAGAAGTCTTATGAGGAGCGGCTGAGGGAGCTGGGGTTGTTTAGCCTGGAGAAAAGGAGGCTGAGGGGAGACCTTATCGCCCTCTACAACTACCTGAAAAGAGGTTGTAGCAAGGTGGGTGTCAGTCTCTTTTCCCAAGTAACAAGCGATAGGATGAGAGGAAAAGGCCTCAAGTTGCGCCAGGGGAGGTTTAGATTGGATATTAGGACAAATTTCTTCACTGAAAGGGTTTTCAAGCATTGGAACAGGCTGCCCAGGGAAGTGGTGGAGTCACCATCCCTGGAGGTATTTAAAAGGCATGTAGATGTGGTGCTTAGGGACATGGTTTAGTGATGGACTTGGCAGTGTTAGGTTAATAGTTGGTCTTTTCCAACCTAAACGATTCTATGATTCTATGAAAGCAGAATTGAATCGAGAGATGCCTTTTCACATGTACTGGAGATCTGACCCTAAAGGAACACTGGGACATGTTCTAGTTGAGCTTCCCACTCCTAAATACTCGAGATTGACAGTGATGGATCCCATTCTGCCCCCTTCCTTGGGCTTTAAGCTTATAAATTCAAAAGCAAAGTGTAGGAACCTGCACTGTTTGGACATCTACATACACTTGTGGAATACAGATTCTAGAACACAGTATCAAAGAATTGCTGAGGTTGGAAGAGATCTCTAGAGGTCATCTGCTCCAACCCCTCTGCTTAAGCAGGCCCAGGACGGTTTCCAGACAGCTTTTGAATATCTCCAAGGATGGAGACTCCACAACCTCTCTGGGCAACATGTGCTAGTGCTCAGTCATCCCCACAGCAAAAAAATGTTTCCTGATGTTCAGAGGGAACGTCCTGTGTTTCATTTTGTGCCCATTGCCTCTGGTCCTGTCACTGGGCACCACTGAAAAGAGCCTGGGTCAGTCCTCTTTGCACCCTCCCTTCAGGTATTTATACACATTAATAAAATCTCCCCTGCGATTTGACGTGTCTAAGCTAAACAGCCCCAGCTCTCCTAGTCTTTCCTCATATGAGAATTGCTCCGGTCCCTTAATCATCTTTGTGGCCTTCATTGGACTCTCTCCAGTATGTCCATGTCTCTCTCGTACCAGGGAGTTCAGAAATGGACACAGTACTCCAGCTGTTGCCTCACCAGTGCTGAGTAGAGGGGAAGGATCACTTCCCTTAACCTGCTGGTAACACTCTTCCTAATGCAGCCCAGGATACTATTAGCCTTCTTTGCCGCAAGGACGTATTGCTGACTCATGTTCAACTTGGTGTCCACAAGGACCCCTGGGTCCTTTTCTGCTGCTTTCCAGCTGGATGGCCCCCAGCATATACTGGTGCATGGAGTTGTTCTTCCCCAGGTGAAAGACTTTGTGTTTCTCCTTGTTGAACTTCATGAAGTTCCTGTCAGCCTGTTTCTCCAGCCTCTTGAGGTCAAGGTAGATTCCTTTCCCCAAGAACTGAAATCAGTAGCCTGATGACCTTCAGGTCCACTCATGGCTTCTCCAACTCATGACTAATGCTCTCCTATACTCCGTTTCAATTCTGCCCTCTCCCTATCCCTTGTTTCTTTCTTCTAGTAGGATTCACTAGATCCCTCTTTGATCCTTCAGTCAGCAAAATTCAGCTTTGTTTACACCATTAAGAAACCATGAGCACAGGATGAAAGAGATAGATAGACACACATACTTCATAAAAATAATACAGAAATTTACCACATTAACCACAAAGGTATCCAGTCAAGCATGAGGAAACTTTGGTTTACAGTACCTTGGTAATAACCTGCAAGCTAATAAATATGGTGCAGATGTATTTCCGCCTCCCAAAGGTCTATCATGATTATGTCTACCTCTAATTGAATGAGCAGCCCTGAATGCTTCCAAACAACCTAACTTTCCTCATTGCTCAAGAAAGAAGAGAGAAAACTGTTTTTGAAAACCTAAAGCAGAAGATATCTTCTAAGTAATGAGCACTACTAGGAACAAAGTTCCCCTGTGAGCAGCTTATCTCATTACTGCTGATTGAAGAACAGTTTACACCTTTCTCTGAGGCAGCTAGTACTTCTTGCCTTCTGAAACATGGGACTGAATGACCCACAGCAATTTTGTAGGCCAGTATTGCAGTTTCTGTATTAATCCATTCCTATAAAGCGTCATTTCAGGAAAGATACTGAAAAAAAGAAAACCCAGACTCGAAACAGTTGGCTTAAAATTCAGGCTGAGCTCTTTTTATGATGTGAAAATATCCTTCTTGGTAATACTAGAAGCTTATACCCCCTAGAGGTGTTTATATGAAAAACTGACAGTTCTATTTGGTTTTAATTCTGCAAGTCTATTTCAAACATCAAGATCTACTGCAGAAATCTGCGGAGTCATTGTCTGGTGTTGAAAGTGTTGTCACTCACCTTCCTGAGTGACAACAGACTGACGCATAATTCCAGAGGTAGAAAAGAAATGTAAACTTTTAAGTAAAACAAATCGTGAGATCAAATTAATGTTTCTTTCTGTTATACCTAAAAGTCAAATGCAAAATCAGGGCTAAAACATTTCCTCTGTATGGCAGCTTCACAGTACTAGATATCCAACACTCTGTTTCTACACCCCCTTCTACTCAGTCACTACCAAAACAGATTTCCATACAGGGCCTGACCTTGTCTGAATGCCTCAAGCCATTGCTTTAGTGACTCATGGCAAGAAATGCAAATTCTGGTTTGATCCCATTCCATTAAAGATAATGGTGGAATTTCCAAGAGCTACAATGGAAGCAGATTTCATTAATTTCCGAGAACTGTTCCTGATTTTTAGCAGTCCATTAGATCTGTAATACTCAAATGAACTGGAAGAGCTCAGTGCATGTGCGTGTACCTGTTCACCCTTCAAACAGAAAATTAGGTCTTTAGAGGTTACCAATAATTGTAACCACTTCTTATATTTATTATGAAAATATTACATATTTTTAATTCTTTTAGCATTGTAGTTCTAATGCTATTGTGATGACTGGGATAAATCTTTTTGGAGATCTCTGGTGTTGGGGTAAAATGCTAGACCAAAGGAGTGACAGGGGTAAAATATGGCAGACTTCATTCAGGATCATCTACCTGCTAGGAGTCACTGGAATACTAGATAACTCATTAGGGATGCAGTTCCTTGGCACTGCTAAATTAAGTTCCACTTTGGGAAGGGAGTCTAAGGGAGGAAATACTAGGACACTGCCTTGCCTTGGGAGAATGAAGTATTCCTCAATAGATCACATTACCTCCTTGTGATATATGTGCTGGTTCTATGATATAAATCTAACTGACCCAACTAGTCTAAGAGCCAAGGTTTAGCAGTTATAGAGTCCATTTTATGGCCTTGATAAACATTTCTCTTCTTAGTGGTGGCTATTTTCAACTGGCTTCATCAACTGAAGAAAAGTCTTCAGTGCCTGTAATAGAAGTAACTTTTAGACT
The DNA here is from genome assembly GCF_035582795.1 of Mycteria americana. Lineage (NCBI taxonomy): Eukaryota > Metazoa > Chordata > Aves > Ciconiiformes > Ciconiidae > Mycteria > Mycteria americana. The sequence goes on along the minus strand of NC_134365.1, from coordinate 10,293,493 downwards.
AGTGACAAAATAGGAAATAATGTGTTTAACTTTAAATACCTAGACTTGAAAATAAACCAAAACAAAATTATAGAAGACAGTGAGACTTGAATAGAGACTGCCATTTTGTGATCTTATTTTCTATGACTATTAAAATAACATTTTTTCATGTTTTCTCAATAAAAAGCATCCACATATTATGTTCTGGTATTCTTCATTTCTGTCCACAGCCCACCCTAAACTTTTTGGTAGCCATAGAAAGATTTACCATGATTTATATGGAGATTATATGCAAACTGCAATTTGTGAGGGCACCATACCTGGGAGTATCCCTGGAGCCTTATTTAAGATTTCAGCTTCTTCCAGATGCAAGAGCTACAAAAAAGGAATTTAGCGTTAACAACAGTTCCAAATATTTGCAGAAATGCTTTTCTATCAGGCAACAGTATGTACAATTGCCAACATATTGTCGAAGCACAGTGAATGCCAAACAGGAGAATTTCTAGGAGACAAAAACCCATTATTTGCTGAGCATGCATGTGTTCCACTCAGTGTCCAAAGAAGATTTTTCAGCTGCATTGTGTCTGCTATTTTGACATGCAACAGTGAACTTAACTATAAATAGTTTAATTCCACATTCAACCATTTCTCCCCCTCCAGCTAGTGAAGATCATAGAGATGTATAATATGTGAAATATTTATCATAGTTTGAAGCCCTGTTATATGCAGTTGCTTTACACTAGCATTGAACTGTTTAGCTTTCATAAGTAACATTTTGAGCTATAGTGAATAGCACAAGGATTGAAATTCATACCTGTCAGTACCCTGACCATTTGATAGATTCCAGTCAATAAAAAAGGTGGTGGAGCACACAGCTTCATTTATTTGGGTGAGGATCTAGCTAAGTATACTGGTTAGCATTAAAGACAGAAAATACAACTTGTTGATTTCTTGAAGCATTGGCATGTTTATAAGAGTGGTGTGTGCACATAGTTGATTAATAAAGGGAAATACAGTGAAAAATTCCACAGTGCTCTAACAGACCTAGATACATTGCATCCTCTAAATTTCATTTACCACAGAACAAAAAAGATCGCTTCTCCTTAACTATCTAGTATGCAAAACACCACAAGCAATCTTTTTCACCTGTACTGGACATCAGACAGATATTGAATCAGGGCAAGAGTTGAGCCTACATTATCTTTACATAGAACAGCAATTAAAAATCAACTTATGTGAAGAGACTCAGGCATGAGGCAAGAAAACATTCTACTCCAGAATGTACTGTAGGAACAGCAACATGTGAGTAAGTCACAAATAATTATACAAGAATGTGCTTAAGCGTATGTCTTATGCAGCACCTCTGATGGGCATGCAGATGTTTCAAAAACAAACACAAAGTCCAGTGAGGTGGGAAGCTTTTCATTATGCTCAGGTCCTATTTTTTTTGCAGTACAGTCACTAAAACAACCACCTGACACGGCTAAAGTTGTAATTTTTTTGGTATGTTTTCAAAACTGAATTAATCACATTTTAGCAATTTTCTTTTAGGAACTTTAAAATTTTTTCTCGATTAAAAGCTGATGTTTAAAACTTTTAACCTGTAGTGAATCACCTTAGACAAAACTATAAAGCCCTAAAAATAGGGCTTTATAATAGAAGTGCTGACAAAACCCTAATGAAAAGAGCACCAGTGGCCCTACTATAATAATAAAATGACAAACAGAAGAGGAAAGTGAAGCCTTCTTCGAAGGCACTTGCACAGTCTGTCTGTTTGTTCTGGTTTATTGAGCTATTCAATGTGTTAGTGTTCAGTGAAAGCAGAGTTTATAGGAATGCATTTTTTCTATGTAGTGCTACAAACCAAGAAAAAAGTGACATGCAAAAATAAAGGCCCTAAGGGACTGGTCATTGCAAAACATAGCTGAAATGTCTGCATTTCTTTTGTCTGCTCTTTTCCTCTCCTGCCTCCAGCTATAGCAAGAAATGAGAAGATCAAATCGATATTTGATATTTACTTGATGTACTGGATCTAGCAGAATTACCATATTCTCTTTATGCTTTTTCCATGCAGAAACATGCATCTCCATTTGCCTCTGCGTAAACAATCCTAATGCATGCTAACACACTTACAAGAAAAGATGACCATGAAACTCCCACAGAAATGAATATAATGTATTTGTATCAAGAATAAAAGTAATACAGGCTGCAGGGTTACCCCATGTTGAGGGGTGTAAAGAGGAGTTTTGTTCCCAGGGAAGACCATCAGATTTAATTTACACCAGGCTGTAAGGTGGAATGTCCTGAAAAAGCATTAGGCCTGTATGTGAAACAAGATTCATCCTTCAAAACCTGTTCAAAGTGCCTCAGTCGTAGCTCAGCAGTACATGCTAGTGCATTGTCAGACATGGCAGGCTCACACATGGAATGAAGGCCTAGCTCTTTTATTTCATGAGGTCTTCTTTGCTCAAAGAAAAAGAATTATAATCCTGTGCACATTAATTCTTAGTAACTGTTTAGGCGTACATTCTACCTTTTTTTTTCAGTGTCAACTAAACTGCATCAATTAAACTAAAACAGGCTTGTACTGTTGGGGAACAGTTGGTTATTGTAGCCTTTCAGAAGGCAGAGAACTATCTCTAAATCTGGAAGACAAATAACCTCAGATGATCAAGAGCAATTCAGGAAGGACTGCTTGAGCCTCTTTAGCTGCAAACAGCAGGCTCCAGCTCACGGCCAGAGAGCCTTGTAGCAGTATAGAGCAATATGGAGCAGGACTTCCCTCACACCTAAAATTTGTTGAGGGTTCTTATATTTTAGCCTTCATCACCACATTAGCATCTGTATTGCTTGCTAAGACCTACTGCCTCAAGGGGCCAGTCTGACATAGCCCCACTTTCTTGAGTCTCCACAGAAGAAACATGGGACTTACAAGGATGTTTACTAGCCCACTGTCAGCACCGGAGTGCCCTCAGGGGCCCTAATGTCCTTTCGCACCCCTGGGGCTCCCCTCACCCTGCCCATGGCCCAGGACCCCATTCCAGCGCCTGGGCCCATCAGTCCCTGCCCCAGTGAGGCTGTAGGGTGCCATCTCCAGTCCCACCACAGCCCTGCCCATGGGCCCTGCCAAGCCAGGTCTACCTGCGGGCTGACGTCCAGTCCCCATCCCCAGGGAGGGGGATGAAGCTGCTCCCTGGCCTGCCCTGTTCCTGGTTGTGGGGGGACGGGCCCTGGCTGCCAGGTCCTGCCCTGCTGCCCCCAGGAGACCACACCGCCCCAGCCCAGGGAGCTGCCATCCCTCATGGTTCCCTGATAGATATCTTCTTGCATTGAACCTCATAGTTCAACTATAATATGAAGAGATGCTTTTTGCTGCCCACCAAGGCCTGATTTTATCCCTGTTGATGAGAACAGAACATTTTCAGGCCTAATACTAACAGATGTGGCAAGAGTAGGCTGCATGCTAGTTTGACTGGAGCGCTTGGACAGAGCAGCTCAGGGAGGGCTGCTGCTCATCAGAAATGGCGTTCCCCATGTGTATTGAAGAAGACATTAGCCTTCAACAAGGACTGTAGAAACTATATGAAAACCTTTCTGGGTTAATATTGAGAAAAGAGTAGTTCCATTTCCTAAAGGGGTGAAAAACTGCTATCAAAGAAAAGGAAGTTGCCTGCTTAACCTAAGTGAAACTGTATGGAAATTCAGTATGGAAATTGCTTCACTAGAGCTTTGGGATTTAGCTCAGATCATCCTGAAGTTCTCCAAAATGTCAACCTTTGATAAATTCCAGGACAAAAAAGTCCCAAACAAAGCCTGTCCTCCACAGTTTCTAGTTTTTCTATGAAGCTCCTCCAACCTTTCACTCGAGTATTTATGGGGAGCAAAGAAGCTGGCTGGTTCACTAATACTCTGATCTACTTGTATCCTGTTACTGAGCATTCTGGGGAGAATAGTCCTTTTGTTTTAGGCTTTGGAAAAAGCCATCATAACTTTGCCTCCCATTAAATGTATGTTTGATGGGGAGCTCAGTGAATGTGACCTGTAAGGAAACAGAATAGTGTGTTTCAGTCTTTACAAAGGAAATATTTATAACAATTTATAGCTGAGGCCGCCAAACCTGTTCTTCAGAGATGCACTAGAATTACATGTAGAGCCTCAAATACTCTAGGGAAAAGAGGATTTAATCTCAGTGAAAGCTGGCTGTTTAAATGTGTGTGTGTGTATATACATATAACTATATGCATATATATGTATGAATAAACAAGCATTAAAATCCAAATGTTTCTTCTTTCTTCCTACTCAATGTCAGTGAAGGTTGACAATGACAATGACCTCGGCATTGACATTTCTGGCAATATAGCAAAGTAGTAACAGAGGACAGTCAGTTTAGCTGTGCTGTGTAGGGCGTTCTAGCAAAGGACACAGTGTGCCTACATTCAGAAACAAGGGTCATCCTTTCTGAGTATTTATAATCCCTGCACTGGACAGACAAAAAAAAAAAAAATTTACTCTGGTCTTTCAGTTAGTGGATTCACGAATTGCCACATACATTGTGTCCTCCTTGTATTTGCAGACATCTTTTGTATCCCACTGAGTTGCCTGGCTGCTGCTGAGGACTTAGTTTCATCTTCAGAAGACAATAGTAACCGTAAAGTATCCTTAGAATATCCTTTTGAAGTGGACACCTCCATCTTTGCTTTACAGGAAGGAACATGGGCAAAGCTTAATGCATTAGTGATGATTAAGTACTACTGGTTGATTCTTCAATTCTGTATGTGCCAAATGGAAATAATGATACTTTCTTTTCTCCACTTCTTTTCTGGTATATTTAAACTTCGTGCTTTCCAGGGCAGCATTTGTCTCATTAGCTGTTTGCACAATGCTTAGTGCCATGGCATATTACTTTTAGATAGAGCCCCTAGGCACTTCCAAACAGCTGCTAAGTTTACCTAAGGTTACAAGGGTATGTCGATAACAGAACCTGATTTATTCTACTTGCTGTCTGTGCAAGCCAGTTTCCAAAAGGAAGGAGCATAGGCATTTATAGCAATACTAAGCCATTAGCATTGCACAGAGTGAATTTCATCAAGTACAGCAACTTGCTAGCATTTGCATGGCTTCCAGGCTGATACATGGTTTGCTTCATGGGCAGAGTGTGTGTGTGGGGGTGTGTACGAGTGGCTTTATCTGCACAAGCCCACAAATTTGTGCCAAAAGATAGGCTGAAGATAAGTTAGTAGCTTTCATTTCAGGCATTATTAGTTTGTAGTCTTCAAAAAGAAACTATAAACACCATTAATAAAAATAGCAACCCTTCTGGCCTAGTGAACAGAGCTCATATACGTTGATAGCATTATATTGGCAACAATGCACTCCATATGCTCATGAAGGTTATAGGGCACATTTCCATGTAAACAGTCAAGACAGTGAACTTCAAATATTTGGAAGAAATGTTTATTTAACAACTGAATACATGCTAAAAGAAATAATTTACAGCAGCAGTTTCATTACATTTTTTTCTCTCCAGTTTTCTAGTTCCCATCTGAATTGAAGTGATAAATACAGAAGTAGAATTATTTACTATCCAGTGAGGAATGTGCTTAAAGAATAAGCGCATAACTTTGGCACTGATATAGCAAATAAACCACCTTATCACCTGTGTGGCAAAATCTTGCATTTTAGTATTATGCTGAACACACTGAAATGGAGTACCTCTAGATAACAGTACTTTACACTGTACCTCCTTATCTAGTCAAAAATATTTACATCTCTTTTGGCTAATGTGTAGGTAGCAAAAACTGAACTATTAAACACATACCATTGATATTCACTAAATAATACATAAAAAGGATCAGTAAATGCGCATTCACATGCATTTAATTTACTTTTTTTTTTTTTACATAGTGACTTTATTGGGTCATGAAGATTTAATTCTGTTCTGCAAAGATGCACATTTTCTCAGTTTGATGTTGTAGTTTAACATAACCATACAGTTTTTAGGAGCCATTGAACAAATTCCCATCTTCAGTGATCCATGCAAGTGCAAAGTGTAGATGAGTAAGAATAAGATTAAATGTATTTTTGTTCTTTGAAAATGGGTATCTTAAAACAAATCAAAATAGATCTTTCTGGTTATAAATGAAATCCTTTATTTCTCTCCAGCTTAAACACAACATTTTACTTACTTCTTCTAAAGTCCGTAACTAGATGTTTAGAGGGTTTTATTGACAATTTACAGAAATACCATTTTTACCTTTATCTTCAAACCTTATGTTGATTTAAATAATAATGACACAAATGGGGGTATGATTTTTACTGAAGCTGCAGGGCATCTTTCTATACATTAATTCATTAAGGCCTGTGTTCTTTGAAAAAAATTCATTTGACGTCAGTATTAAATTCTGTTTTAACTTGACCATAATATGAACCTGAAACTCAAAAATTTCCACTGCTGGCTTGATCTTCTGCCCTCTTATTTATATAAGCAAATACAAGACATAAACAAGACTACTCATGTCATTGAAGATTGGATTGAAGTTTGTAAGATCTGATCATGTCAATTGTCCAATTAGACTGCCAGGTTATGGTAAAAACGTTGCAACTTCTGTAATTTTTTTCCCACAAATTATCTTTCTTTGTATACAAAAACCTATTTTAGAATCCTGACTTAATTTTATCTGTTTCTTCTTCAGGGGTGGTGAAAGAGGTTGGGTTTGGTTTGATTTTTTGCAGCAAGTTGCTATAGAACCAGTTGCTATGAGCATGGTAGAGAAAAAAGTTAGATAGCAATTCCATTAATATGTAAAAAAGGAAACAAAGTCATTTAGGGTCTGTTGAAATCAATCTGTATTTTTTCCACTGAATTCTTGGAGGTTTATTTTAAAACTGTTTCCTTTTGTAACAAAGAGGATTCTAAAGACTCGATGGTGCACAATAGCCCTACACAAAAGGCTAAAGAGTGTTCTGTGATTACAATTAAATAATTCAGCTGACAACAATGTTGAGAAATTAATCATAAGCTGAGCTGAAAAATTAATACTTCTGTACAGGAAAGCACATAGTTGAACCTATGTTTTAATTCATCCCTATTCAGCATATCATGAAAGCATGGGAACTTAATAGCATATTAAAGTTCACAGGAGTCAAGTTAAATATAAGAGAGAATTAAAGTTGTTTTAAAACGAAATTCCCAAGTGCTTTCCTAACTCATGGTCTTACAGCCTTGTCCTGGTCTATTCCATGATGTTTTTGCTAAAGAATTATATGACAAAAAAACCTTGCAAGTTCATCCCCTGCAAAAGATTCAAAGGGGACGAAAGTGACTGGACCATTAGTGAAAATCCAATTGCTATGAAGACAAGAAGCCAAGGCTTCACTAATCAGAAGGATACTTGAATTAGTGAGTGGCAAGGAGACTGGGACATATTGTGAGAGATGCTGTCACAGCGGTTGTGTTGTTTTGTATCCAATAAGGCTGATGATAGTGTACTGACTGATAAATTAAATAATCTGGAGTGAATAACAACAAAACAGATCAGTCATCAATACAGACACACTTTTATATAAAAGCTCCTTTAGCAAACTAAGGACCTTGTTCTAGTAATTTTCCCCACAATGACATTACTTGAAATTATGTCATTTACAGACTCTACCAAGATAAAATACGGGAAGCTGGAGAAAGATGACCTCAAAAGAACTGGACGCCATAGAACTGGGGACCAAAGGCACATCTGTGCTGAGGTGAATAAATCCACAACTTATAACCCTAAACTGACACTTATGGTGCAAGTACATTGTCTGTTTTACCCTGTTGCTCTCCTGTATATAGAATAAGACAGAAGCACAGGACCAAATTATCTGTTAGTTTAAACTAGTCTTAAGCTGAACTTCACCAATTTACTACTGCAGCAGACTTCACCCACAGATAAAACTGTCCCTTAGATCTTAAAACAGAGAGCTGGCTTTGAGGTTACTATTTACGTGGCCTAGTGTTGGTTCTTTGCATTTGGGTGGTCTGGCCCACAGAAAGAATGGAGCACTGAGAATCAGTAGTGTGGACATATTTCTACCACTGAGCTGGGAACAAAACTCCTTAAACTGAATGTGAGCTTTGCTCATGGATATATGACAGTCTATGAGCCACAGTATTTAAATATTAGCATTCACAAATATTTACGAACCAAGAAAGCAAGAGTGTAATTAGTAGAGGGTATTTTAATGCTATTTACTTTTTTTAATTAAAAAAAAAATATACAACTGAAATCAATGCTCTCCTCTTCATTGGTTCAATCTATAGCAAGGTATTATACAAGTTGCATCATTTCAAATACCATACTTAGAAAAAAAGAATGCAGAAGACTTCCATGCTATACAGCAACTTTCATGTTAAAATAGCTTAGTTTTAAAATCGTTTTGAAGTTACATGTCATATAGAATACTGAGAGGGGAGGAGGTTAACTGCAGTGTGACTAGCTCCCCTGGAAGATTTTCCAAACAAAAGAGTAAAGCAGCTCATAATTGGAAGTTGTCTTTTTTTCCTCTAAACCAATAATTAGAAAGCACAATATTTCTAAGACAAAAAGTCTAATCTATTTTAGAAAAGAGCTAATGTTTGCTGCATATTTTTCATGGTACATTTAAATTATAGTTTTAATAAAATACATCTTTAGATCAAAGCTGAAAGAAGTCATCAGTAGTAGGCCAGTGTACTCCACATTTTTTGTTCTTCCAGATGATGGATGGCTTATGTTGTTCAGATTTCCACAAACAATCTCATTCAGTATTGTTTTTCTTCTTCTAGTACATATAAACAGAAGAACTGGTAGACAAAACAAGAACAAAATCCTTGTGTCCAATCACGTGTTTAGACGTTCATCAGCTTAATGAGTTCATGCAGTTTTATATATAAGTCTAGAAATGGTAGTGCTAATGATGAAAGGTGGGTTTTGTTTTTCTTTTCTTTAAGATGACAGCATGAAATACAGCATTTTGTTTATATCTCAGGCAAAAGAGAAAGCAAAACTTGTCTGCTGAACACTTGCAGAACTTTTTGAGCGGTAAGCTAGGTCCGGATAAGTTATCATCCTTGAAACTCTGGTCTTTCTGGTCTTAGAATCAGAGCAGAGAGGAAAGACTTACTAGGAAAGTTAGAAATGGATTTTATTTAAACCTGGTGGAAATTGTTTGAACTTTCCACCCTTGTAAACATCCACATAATGCCATGAAAAAGTTCATGAATATTGCATTTTTTCCAGTTATCTGTCTATACAAGTTTCTACTTGGATGAGGTTCCTAGAGGTAATGTAGCTCAGACACTCCGTGGTGCCCTCTCAAATTCATGGGTCCTCCTGTTCCTACCTTTTTTATTCTCTTGTAGGTGCTTCCACTTATTTGTATTCACCTGCGCATTGGCAGGCCTTTGCCGGCGTTGTTTGCGGTCTCTTTTCCAAACCTGCTCACAGAACTCATCCATTGTGTTGAGATTGGGGTGATTGATTAACTGCATGAAGTCTCTATACCAGATCTTTTGACTGGGGGTCATGCTATTGGTAGCATCCTTGGTCTTGGAGGCATCACCATCTTCTTCTTTATGGAGCAGCTCTTCCAGGTGGTCAGTATCAATTACTTCCAGGGTCACTTTGAGCAAAGTTTGCATGAAGCCATGCTCCACAGCATGACAAAAATAAATACCAGAGTCTCTCCGTTGAAGACTTCGTAGCAATAGGCCCTGTTCTGTTCGGATCATGCGATCATCCACTTTTATCTGTATTGGAAAAAAGTAGTAATTTCAATAGTTATCTTTCATATATGTGCAAATTATCCTCTAACCGTGCTAGTGCCTTGGTACTGCTCCTTTCAGCTGGTAAGACTTGGCCAAAAATCCCAAAAACCATGTGAATGGAAAACCCCTTGCCAGTCATCTGTAGTTATGGAAGGCTCAAATACTCTGGAAAAACTACAGATGTATTGCAAAGAGTTTGGGGGATTAAGAATTTACTCCTTAGTCCTTACTGCTGCTGACCAAGGATCTGTATCAACTCTGTCAGATGGACTTGCTGGTAAGATTACAGAAGATGCAAGCCTATAATCAGCAGAGTCAACATGGATGCATTTGCCTATATTACCGAGGTCACATTTATCATTATCTTTTACTCAAGCCTAGATATATTTGTGGGAAAGGTTCTCTGTCTTACTATTGTTCCTTACTACAAAAGCCCTTATGCATAGAAGTAGGTTCTGCATAAGTGGAGAATTTACAAAGAAGCAATAAGGATTAAATCTCAAAATTTTAATATTCAAAAAGCAGCTCTCCAAAATACTGTATTCTTCTGAATTAATTGATATCTAGAATATAATTTCATTCTTTGAATGCACATGTCGCTGCAGGCAGAAAGGGCACAAACCTGTTTGCTGCTCTCTCCACCAAGAATAAATTCTACATAATTTACTACTTATGCAAACAAAGCAAACAGCAAAAATATCTAAAGCTGCTAATGTAACTAAGTATTAAGTACATGCTTAAAAAAAAATGCTTCAGAGTAGTTTGGGTATATTTACAAATACTTCAATGCAACAAACAAGTTTTTGTTTTCTAGCTTGATCTCCCTACATACCAGAGTAGATTATTCTCTTAAGATATGTGTGGCCTAGCTTGATAGTAACATGACTTAAGAACCAGGGTGAGTAATAACATAAGAATGTTGGTGACAAGAGAAGGAGAAAAATAAAGTATCTGCTTAGTGCAAGCAGGGAAAGTCAGTGATTTTGCCTCTATGAGTATTGCTTTTGATGAAAAAAATGTACAAGTTTTCATACCCTTGTGTCCACTACAGTTCCCAGTCCTTCATTCTGTCTCTGTCTTCTCTGCAGTAGTCTTAGAACATGCAGTGCCATGCAAGCCTTAGAAATGCTCCTGTTATACTGTTTCAGTCAAACAGTATAATTAGATGAATGCAGTTAAACTTTTTTTCAGAGGCATTTTAAAGGTTTTTGTAATATTTCAGTTCAATATAATCCTTGTATGATGCTTTAGGTGGTACTTATCTAGCATGCTATCTTTCTGTATTTCTGAGATATTTAAAGGAAAACCAGTGTGTTTTGCAGGGGGTCCGACCAGGATATGAATGTTTTCTGATGTAACAGTCTGTGAAACCTATTAGAGAGCTTATGGGATTTTACAGTGATAGGAGTAAGAGTATGGTGAAGAACAATAGAAATTAGAAGATTCCAGAGAAATTCTGCTAAACTAAAATACAGATGGACATTATTCTGGGAAGGACTCAGGTTCAAGTATATCTTCATAGAGAAGACTAGTTGCATCTCTTAATTTTTTATGTTGTACCTCTTCTTTGCGGTCATCATTTTGCTTCTGGAATTGCCAGTAGACTACGGCACGCTGAGATTTTGGACTGCACTCAAGAAAAGTGCTGCTATTCTCTACTCCATAGATAATCTTTTCCTCCAGAGTCTGACCACTTGGGTTATCTGTAAAGCAAGAAAAAAAAAAGAAAAAAAGAATTAAAATTACCAGGAAAGAAAAGTCTTAATTGCTAAGTGAATGTTTGTTTAGAAATTGGGGTCCCTTAAGGCATTTAAAGATAAAAACCTTAAAAGAAAAAATTCCCTATATCGGTATGCCATTTGGAAAATCTCCATCAACATCTCTATCTTTGTACAGATCCCTGGTAGGGGGTTTTTTATTATTTTTGTATTTTAAATCCTAACAGCTGTTAACATCTCAATATGTGAAGTTAATGAATTTCATTGTGAAATTTTGTGTAAACCTCATTATTATTCATCAAGGAAAACATCTAGGACACGACAAGAATTTTTAATAGCAAACTGTATGCAGTGAGAAAACTCAGGGTGTAGTTGTGGAATGTCTGTAATGATGCCTCCTGGGCTCTATGATCATAATACTTTAGAGCAAAGTAATAAAACATAAGGCTATTTAAAAGTAGTATAATGTGTTTAGATTATATGGCACTGCAGTTTGCTGAAGCTGTTAATGACCAGGAATAATGTTTTTGGGGAAACAATCTTCAATTAATCATTTCCTCTCATACTGATATAATTTATGGAAATGTAATGAGGTTAATAAACCAGACATTATGGGAGGGGAAAAAGAAAGTTAAATAAATTACTTCCTTTTATAACAAAGTTTCAAGATATTCATCAGCTTGCTGGAAATATCACATAGCTATAGGACTTATATGGCATTTGATTCTTCTCCAATACCGCAGAGGCTGTAAGGCATCGTATTTCAACTCTCCACCTTAGCTCTTTAAAATGCTGTTATGGACTTAAGTGGCAACAGCACAATAATCCTGGGGAGTAGATGGGGAGGAAGGGGTTGGTAAGCTATTTAACACAGTGTTGGTCTCATGGGGTTTCCTGTCTCTTTGCCATTATTTGTCGTTCTTTCCATTTCCCACTTTTGATCTTTAGCACTGGAAATCTTTGAGGAACTTCTTTTGATACATTTTAACAGCAAAATGATGTCTAATTAAAATCCTCTCAGAGAAATCCTTTGTCAAGTTTTGTTTGCTTTCACTGCGCCTTTATCATATTGGCCAGGTTGTTTAGCAAGCACAGGCTGTTTGCTAGATGACTGAGCCAAAGGTAAAAATAAAATTGAGCTCCTGGTTTGTTTTGATACAGCAATCATATGTCTTTCTGTAATGACTTGCAGCCCTGAGAGAGGATGGGAGAAGGGATGGGGGACAGAATAGGAACTGGTGCTTGCCCAGTTCTCAGTAAGGAAACGTCAAATGGCCTATTAACACTAAACAAATAGGGAATGGGTTAGCTTCCTTTCCTCTGCTGGATTGTGAACCTTTCCAGCAAGTAAGTGGGGTGCTATATAAACAACTAAGTGAAACAACTTTTATGACACCTCTCAGAAACCACATCCCTATGAAGAATGTCAGTGCAGCTTTGGGCCAGGAAGATGGGGAGCGATGGAGGAATGAATTAGAAAGCAACGCAGCAAGAGAAGAGTAAGACAGCTGGAAGAGAATGTAGCCAAGGGTATCAGTTGTAAGGTCTGAGATGGAGCATGGGTGAATTTGTGTCAATGAAACAGAGGAACTGGAAGTATGTGAGGAGATTCACTGAATATAACTAGAAGTGATAAGATAAAGATTAGAAATGGAGATGACTGGCTGATAACTCATGGGTCCAGATTCAACATTGTGAATGGCTGACTGATGTCCTGACTTTTCTGTTTCAAGTTAGGTACTCTAATTTAGGAACAGAACTCACATGGCTGAGCAGGCAGCCAAAGGTCCTCACATAGTCAACGAGAGGCAGTTTGATGTCTGACCTGGGATCCACAACAGATAGCACATGTAGGGCTGCAGCATAAGGCAGTCAGTAGGAAATGTCCCCTTTCATAGCCTGGGACACATACATTACTGCTCCAGTGATGTGTTTCTGTGAAACAGAGATTTACAGGCTTCCAGAACAAAGGATGGAAACACAGGGATTTCACCGTAGGATGCACACTCTATTTCAATTCCTCTCTCCCAGGCTCCATGACCTTTGAATCACGGTTGCAGAATGGCCCAACTTCAACAAGAGCAATCCAATAGTTTGGGTGCTTGTATTGGAAGTAGAGCTATCAAGTCAATGTCCTAAGCCTAAGTGGACTTTGAGTCCTCTTCTCCCACATCCCAAATAGCTGATTTAACTAGCAGGTTACTCATTATGTGGCTTGCAGCACCACTTGAGTATATTTTCCTGAACACAGCATGGTCCCAGTGAATTATATAGGAGCAGAGCACATGTAACACTGGTCTCATTAGATCCAAGGAGACAGTCTTCTAGATCCTAAATATTGGTACAAAGGACAAAAATAGGTATTTCTTTGGCAAAGCTCCTACTGCCCATGAGCAGTAGCATATTTTAAGTATATAGAGAAGTATCTACTGGAAAACTTAGGTACCTAAGATATCCTTAGTATCTAAGAACCTGGTCACAAGTTTTCGTGGAAATTACCTTGAATGTGGGTGTTCTGATGCCATTTCAAACTTCTGAGTGTTTTCTTGGATCTAGTCCATGGCATTCTACTGTGTTAGAGATCACCATGGAAAGTGGCAGAAGCTTCCTTTAAATTTTCTCACAGCTCCAGAAAATATAGTATGGGTGACAGTCATGCAATAAGAGAGGAAGGGTTTAAGAGATCCTTCAAATTCCATTTCCATGATTTAAGGGAGCAGAAGGCAGGTCCAGAGATGTCTATAAAGTTCATGTAATATTGAGCACGTGGAGTGCAAGAAAGTAAGCAGAGTGACGGAATAATCTCAGGATCAGAGTGCAGCTCTGGGACTGAAGGAGAAGCTGAAGAGACTAGAAGGCAGAATGAAAGTCTGGGAAGTTCAGAAGAGCAGCTGGAGGAATTAGAAAGCTATAGAAGTCATGAAGTTGGTTATGAAATTCAACCCAAAATCCTGTCTGAGAGCTGTAATTCCCAAAATGAGCCCAACAGCAGTATCAGTTTGCTACCCTGATAAATATCCGTTAAATGAATAATTTCTGACATAACTGAAGAAGTATGAAACACTAAGTACTTATACCAAAATTGATGAATTAATGAATTATCAGATGAATCAGCAGATGAATTAATCTCACTATACAGTTAAATTCAGAGTGATTCTTTGAGCTTCCCCTGGGATAAATCACCTAAAAAAAGGTGCCTCTTCTTTTACAAATTCTTCAAAAAAAGAACTTGATTAATTTCTTGATAGCACTAGTATGTTATGTTTAAAAAAAAAAAAAAAGTTCTTTAGCTGACACAAAGGCAATCATGCTTTTAGATTTAAGCATTAATGTCTGGCCAAACATCTGTACAACTAAGGATCCTCAACTCCCTCTAATGTTGCTGTGTAGTCATTTTATACTACTTATACATTTGCACAAAAGGGCAACTGAAATAGCTACCTAAACCTTATTAAAAGCATTATTGCTTCAGACTGATATCAAAGTACGTTTCTGCAATGTCTTTAGAAGTGAGGTATACATTAAGAGATTGTTCTTTTTTCTTGTTTCTGTTGGTTCACATGGACAATCAACTGGCAGTTACTGCAAAGGAATGTGTAGAAGAGTAGTAAATGATTGCTGAAGCTTATTTTTGAAGACAAACCCAATTCTTCATCTGTTGTCCAGGAAACTACTAGTCATAACCAAGGAAAAAACTCAGCCTAACTAGGCATAGAAAGTTTATGGGCCATGCAGCTGTCTGTACAATGCACGATCATGTGTAAATGGTGAGTAAATATAGGAAAAAATTATTGATTTACAACTCAGAATTAATAGAGACAATTTTACTCAAGAACAATCTAAAACATTCATTAAGTAAAGTATTTTGACAGTGCATCCTTAATGTCTAGGACCTAGAACTGCATTACCTCAGTATTTTTTGTAAGTTACTGATTCTTCTAAGCATGCTGTCTTCATTTCACTGTTAAGTAAAATTGTCAGTGATATCTTGTCTCATACTTGCTCTGCTCATTTTGACAAAGCTGTATGAAAGCTCTTTGTGATCAGGTGTACCATATAATAGGTTTTTCCTGAGCTTGAGTTCTCACGACTGTTGTAATGAAAAAACTGTGCTGGATTACCCTCTTCCCTTTGGACAGAAGATAACTTTTCAGACAAATATGTTTACCAAATATGGGAAGATATAAAAAACGAAGTGTTTTGAAATCCTTTTCTTGTCTATGAAGGTAAAGAACAGACTTACAGTTGTATAAATCACAGCTAGCAAGGGCAAGATAACATTAAAAAAAAATGGACATGTGGTAACCCAGATCATCATTTTATTTGTGAGTAAAATGTCCAGATAGAAAGCTAAGACATGCTTCTGTTGGTAATAAAACCCACATTTAGTGCCTGGTGAAATTTTCATATTGGGGAAATGAAAATCTCATCTCAGCCCCAACATATGGATGGTCTCATCTGCACTGTATAAGCATTACTAGATATCATGCAACTGGAAATTTGTGAACATTCTGCTAGTCCACATTGACTAGTTCAAATCTAAACTCGTTGTACATTCATGAATTCTCAAAACTTGACAACTACATATTGATCGTAGTCTATTCATGCATTTTTCCAAACCCTTTTCCCCACTGAGTAGCTTGACCTGAGTCTGACATCAAGAAGTAAAAAGAAAAGCTATAGTAATGTTAGCTACAAGTGAAAGGAAGGTAGAGGAAACTATTACTGAAACATAGTGGTGGTGAATTATAGCTGACACAAAAGCATAACTTTGGACTATTTATCATTCTTGCTATTACAAGGACTGGAACGACATGAGGGTTTTGAGGTATCTCCATTTTCATCCACCTCTTCTTTATTTTTCCCAGAAATCTGTCCAGTGGTTTAACTGTTACAGATGTACCACAAACATGAGTAATCATTTTTTTTCCAGCAGAGGGAAGTATTGCCTAAGTGTTCTCTTCACTTACAGCAAAACGGACATTTTTCATTTTCTGAGTAAAGATCTTCTGAAGAGTTTGGCAACAAATTAGTAACTGTGAGAAGCTGATCAGCCAAACAATTCAAGAAAGGAAGATCTGGCCAACACACTGTGAAAATGAAACAACCGACAAAAAACAAAACCAAAAGATGTCAAAGAAAACCCATGCTGAAAGCACATGGGGCAGGCCTACTGCAAGGAACGTCCTGATCTTAAGGGCTGCTAGTGTGGCACCTACAACAAAGGCCATTCCATATTTAGCCAAGGTAGTTAATTATGTGTTTGGTTATCATCCTATGCAAACTATATGAAGCAAGGTGTACATACTTCTTGCTGTTCTGAAGGAGATATGACTCTTTTCTGACATAATATGCCTAGCATGATGGTATGGTATTAGCAGGACAGTGAAGCAGAAAAATTAAAATGCTTAAAACTGTTAACTTGAGGAAAAACAAAAAACACCCCAGTCTTTAGTGTCTGATCCAGGCCATTATAAGCAATCTAAATTGGGATAATGATGTATTATATTTGTCTTTCCCAGATGTCCAAGACAATTTCACCAACAAATCATTCATGCGCTTCCTACTCTACCCATGCACAGTCTGTAAATTACATACAAATTAGTTGTACTTCAGTCATACCCATAACTCACCATGATGCTGCAGGTCTGAGCAGTGGGTAAGTGGGTCTCCATTTCGGATGTCTTGTCGTCTGGTACGTCTGCAAATATCATATTTGAAAACTGTTAGTTTGCCATGACTGAAGAGTGGCAACATATATATAATGGAACAGATGGAACATATATATAATTACATAGGTCACACCTAAACAACACTAGGAAGGAAATCATATCGTTACTACTATATTCTATGCATTATCACAGTTTGTAGAATCAAACTTACTCTTACAGGTAAAGAATCAGGTAAGAATCTACTTTTATAGCTAGAATCAAACTTTACTCTTACAGGTAAAGTCTTCAGAAACTGGTAAATGCATACCTCTTGCACTGAGCCTATGAACTTTATTTTAACTGTTGGCAACATTGATCACAGACAAGTGCATTACTTGATTCAGAGATACAGGGACTGCTAAGGGATCAAAGTATATACAGTACAGTTTAACATGCATCAAAAAACATGAAGAAGCTACAGCTTCTCTGCAAGTACAGAATACTTTAAGTATCATGGCATCTTTCAGATAAATGAAATGTTAGGATGGATGGCTTTGAAAGAATGTCATAGTGCTGTACTTTCTACAAAATCTAAATTAAAATACATAAATCATTTTAGCCACTACAGATCTCACCAAAACATTTCTGATAAAACCTTTTCCAAAACTGTTGCAAATAGTTTTGTCTTTAGAATAAACAGAGTAAAACACTTGGATAGGAAGATTTTGAAATTTCATTTATTCCACCCTTGGTGGCTTGAGTCTGGGTTCCAGCTTTTATTGCATGTCCATTTAACGTAGTATATTCTTTCCCCAGTTTGATTTCCACTGGCTGTTTTGGAAAACATATTGATCTGTGCTAAAAAATGTTGTATTTCACAGAAGAAAGCTTTTAAATACAGTTTTATTTTGCATTTGTTGTTCTCTCTTTGTCTGCTCCTATTTTTATTTAAATAGCTCTGACACAAAATTCAACTGTGCCAGAGAAAAAGCGTTTCATATAAAAAAAAGAAAAAAGAACAAGGCAAACAAAGATGTGTTTCAAGTGTGAGCACTTTACTTTAGGAATCGGAGAAAGCCTGAGGGCTTGCAAAATTAGAGGAGAACAAAGAGGATTAGGCTGCTGAACAATGCTGTGATTTCAGATTATGGTATCCAGCAACGGATATGCAAAAGTCAAGTAGCCTTGTAAAAAGCACTGTTGGTCACTCCCTTGTGACAACAGCCCACATTTTTAAAAAGCCATTGTTCTGCAATACAGAGACCGTCTCTTTCCAGTTCACTAGCACTGTTTGCAGACTCGCACTAACAGCCCAGCATCAGCACATACTAAGAGTTCTCACAGAGGCACCATCAACTGCACAGCTGACTCTTCTTGGCTGAAAGATTTTAACCATATTTTTTTCCACTAAAAACTACTGAAATGTTACACCTGAAATTAGCTATATGAAGTATGGCAACAGGTTTTTGTGGGAAAAAAAAAGTCAGAATGTGCATTTTTATATTTTTCTGAATAAAAACTCCTTTAAAATAATGAATTAGGACATCTTAGCATGCTTTAATAGAAGCAATCTTCTGTTGATTTGATATATGATCCAAAAAATGTACTATTCCTAATTTCAGATATCATCTTCATATTACTCATTACCAATGAATAAAAATACACCCAAGACATAAGGAACCATAAAATTTTGTTACTCCTTCCTAAATTTTGAAATGCAGCGTATTTATAGGATACTATTTGTAGAAAAGAAGTCTGTGGAAAGACTCATATTACTGTCAATGGAGTTTGGATGAGATGTTTAGTTAGAATCTGAGGAAAATGTTGCACATATCACCATTGTATCAACACGATGATTTATGAAATATGAACCAGAACATATCTGCATGGGGTAAAGTTAAGTGGTCACACTACAGGAGCTCTGAACTGTCATTTAGGCTTGTAATATACACAAAGAAAGAAAAGAAAAGTAAAATCATGGCTCATAAAAGCTCCTTTTCAAAAAAGAAAAAAAAGAAAAAAGAGCAAAAAACAAAACCCCAAAATCAATTATTAGTAAAGCATCTGTGCAATTGCCTCGGGACTCAACTTTCCCAATATTTCTGGAGCCTAAAATTACAAGGATTCATTATTAGGAAAATGTTGACATTTAAGCTGTTTCCAGCAATGCTGATTTTGTCACAGATGCATTCAAAGCTGGCTTGAGGCAGTGGGTACAGCAGGTACCAAGCAAACAGAGGATCCTCTCCCCCAATAACACAGACCTTTATTCTGCTGCCAAGGGAAAAATGGGCAGACAGTGGCTTTTCTGAATGCATTGTCAGGATCCCAGCCTCCCAGGACTTACTTTTTCTTTCATAGTGGCCTCAAGAAGAGTAAATGCTTCACCCCAAGGTTTTGCTGTAGCTGTGCAACCCATCTTAGCCCCAGTAACCCTGCCCCTTAATCCCTGCAAGAAGAGGTGCCAGTCCCTTTACCCCTGATGGCAACAGTGAACTCGGTCTGCTGTTTAATAAGTTGGAGAGACGGATAACGAAAAGACAAAGAGCCCTATTTCTTCCATCAGTGTAAGCAGATGGATGCCAGGATGATGTGCTCTATGGGTCTTGAGATGGGCTGGGAGTAGGAATGGGTGCTAGGAAATGGTGAGAAAGGATGAGGTTCAGGGATAAAGATTAGTAGGGAGGCAGCAGAGAAGAGTGATTCAGTGATTCCTGACCTTACTGTCTCCTTCAACTCAGAGGCACTACTCAGCCACACTGACTTCTAACCTTTAAAACTTTCAGGTCAAATTAATCTCTCAGTCTCTCTTTGAAAACCTTACTGTTCCCTCTCTTCTCTTTCCTTTTCCTCCTACAGAGACACTGCCGTGCTCCCACCGCAAATTTGAATTTAGCCCATGCAGCTGAGAAAATTTGACCAGCTCTTCTTTTGGGATGGGTTCAGTTTCTCCTTTGTAATTCTTTTCTAAAGAATTTCACAAAAACCTTGTCTCAGATTAACTGTGTTTCCTGGTGCAAAATAGAACCTGATGTTCCATAAGCAGCTTTTTCTTTTGTCATCAGTATTTGTTTAGCATACATTGTAATGCAAACCTTGAAATTTTAATCCCCTCCATCTGAAAAGTCTGTGACACAAATGTTACTTCCTACCCTTTACCACACTTCACGTCCTGCAACAACCAATCCAAATCTGGAATTTGGAATCCCTACATTCTCAACTAAATATTTGCTACTCACTTTAAAATAAAGATAAAGGCTCCTTATGCATATAAACCCTTGGGCTCCTTGTTTCTTTAAAAGTGTGAGATGTTTGGCATATTCGGTTTAATGTGAGCACTTTTTTATCATTTTAGCCAATTTATCATGGGAATCTCAACACTACAGCAATACCTGTTTTTATTTGCAAGTGATTATCAATTCAGTTATTCCTAATTTCTACTTCAGTAGCTAAGAGCTGTTCAGTAACTAGCTTATATACTTTAAGAGAAAGAATTTCAGAGATAAAGGCATGCAAAGAAAGTATTATTTTAAATCTTCAGATCAGGCAACTAAGACTTGTAAATTTTTTATAAAAATTATATTTTTCACTTGCAGAGTCTGTTTTCCCTTAAACTTTGCATTGCAAAGCCTTCAACATCAATGCAGAGTGAATGCAAAATAGTGATTTTTCTGATCTGGTAGCATTTAGACACACATCAACACATACAAGTTGTACTTTTGCATAATAACAATAATGTTACATATCACTAAACAATAACTTTCCATCCGTGTCCAAATACTTTATAAATATTTCCTTTGAATTTGAATTCATGAAAATGCAGGATAATTTACTTGAGCAAGTAGTTGTTTTATTGTAATATCAAGCCCCTTTCTCATGTTAGAGAAAGGGAATTTTTCCTTTTTGCTGTTTATTACTGAATATAAAGTTATGAATCCATTTCAGAGACAACTCTTTTCTGAAGGTTTTTTACAACAGCTTTTTAAGTCAACCCAAGAAGTAGCAGTGTTCACTTTAAATCAACCAAGACTTCATATTGCTTGTAACTCCCACAATTATGTTTTCTTTGGAAGAGAAAGGGCTCCAGTTAACCATCCCATGAAAAATCTCCAAAGCCCTCTGGTCATATTGAGACCATCAGTTAAAACAAATAGCAAACCACGCAGACATCTGAAACTGTCCCTACCTCTTAGCAGTGGGGAAGTAACGTGAGCAAGATGAACCATCCCAGGCACAGTAAGGGTCTCTTGCAAGGCAACACTCAGCACATGCTTTTCCATACACATCACAGCGGTGTAAAGGAAGCTGTGAAACTCCAGTGGCTGAGCCAATGTAGAGCTGTTGCTGTTATAAAAGTTTTAAAAAAAAAAATTTTTAAAAAAAAGCAAATTACAAGGTTTTTGCTAGGAAAGCATTTAAAAAGCATTTTAAAAGTTATATAACAATATGTATTATAAAGCATTTAAAAAGCATTTAAAAGCATTATATAAAGCATTTTAAAAGCATTTAAAAGTTATATAACATTACATTAGGACCATTACAAATACAGTAAAAGATCATGATCCTGATGTACACTAAAGGAATGAGAAGAGAATTGTCCTCAGGATAAAAAAAACAAATAGGAAAAACTTTGATTTTTGTATGAAGCTCTCAGTGGCTTCTCTAAACAGTAAGAAAAATTGAAGTACTCTTCTATTTTTTCTTTTGTATTCAGATCCCTGCACTGGGAAAAAGAAAGGACTACCATCAGTGACAGAACACAAAGGAGAATATGCTTTTGAATTTAAAAAAAAAAAGAAAAACAACTTTAATGTAAATTTCCTATATATGACTTTGATTTGTGTGTGTGTCGGGGGAAACCTAAAGTAAATTATTTCAGACTGAAGCTAAGATTTTTCAGCTTGGAAGTGCTGCCATGCACACACTTCTTGGCATGTCATAATTCTGATGCTTCATACTCTTTTCTGTAGGTCACATGCTCTAATTGAAACATATCTTTAATGAGGGAAGATGGCTTACTTTATTTTGGATAAAAAATAGTGTTGAGTGGAAGATGTAGTTCAAATGCAGAGAGAAGCCATGAAATAAATAAGAAAACATGCATACAAAATCAACTACAGCTTTGTATGGCATCACAACAGAATATCTTGTCTCTCTCAATTTCCTCTCTGATATCAAATTCATGTGGTCCATTAGGGAAGTTGGTCCCCAGAGGGACATAAGGAAACTGAACTACTGATCCCACGTGAAAGTCCAAACAGAGATATGTCAGCTTCGCACTAATTCACAAAGAAAACAAGTATGAGTGTAGTAAGTAAAGTTCCCTCTGAGATGCAAAACTAGGGGAAAAGAAAATAAACAGATAAACAAAAATTAAATGGCATAATCCTTCTGTTTTGGAAACACTGACACTTTGCTACCAAAAGCTTAAACTTTGTCACCCAGCACCCATGGTGGAGCAATGAACACATGTTTTTTGAAAGTCTCACTCCAAGCAGTCCCACCAAGAAAATACAAATTTGTATTCATTTTTCTTTCTTATAAAACGTTAAGGCCGGTATGTAAAAAAGGATTTGAAGAAATGTTATGAAAAATTCTTCATCTCCTGCATTTGATGCCCCAGAGGTACCATTTCCAGAGAATTCGGGGATGGAAGGTGGCTGAGGTCACCTACCTACTAGAAAGGATGAGCACTGGATACCAGGAGACAGCAAACCCAAAAACACTCATAAAAGGTGTGTGTTAACTTCTTTCAGAGACAGCAGCTTGGCAGTTTATACAGACATATTAATTGTAACAGAAACATCCCGTGCATTTCTACAAACACCAGTATTTTCTCAAGGAAAATATGACAAGGAAAGCACCCAAAGGAAAATTCACTGGTAAATTGAAAACTAAGCCCTTTCTAAGCAGCTGCTTCCGTCTATTATAGTGCCAGAGCTGGGTTGTAAAACCACATTCTCCAGGCAAAAATCTCTGACCACACAGGGCTCTACACAAAGCCTTGACTGTATATACCAGTCCCCAGTTAGGGCTATATCCTTGAGAAGCAGATGAGAGGCAGCAGACATGATAAGCTGATTCTCTCTAGCTTAAATCACTGAATGAAGTACCCAGCTTAGGGGTACGTTCTGCAGTAAAAAGAGCAGCAATTCAAATCTTAGGTGACCTAAACATTTCTCAAGGGATGCCTTTGCTCTTTACTGATTATGGAGGCAGCATAGGTCAAATTAGAGCTTCAGTTAAGTATCTTAAATGTCCAGATGGTATTGATCTGAGTCCTGTGTAATTGGAGCATTAATATCTATATAAGCATGTAGCAATGTGTGGTGCAACTAATATAAAAATCAACTCAGAGAATGCACACGGGAAAATAAAGAATGGTGTAATGGTTTCCTATGCACCCCTGTAACCAATTTCATTTTGTCAAAAAACCCTCCCTGATTTCTAATAAATGTCTTCAGAATTAAAGAATGACCAGAAACACATAAGAAAAAAAAGTAAGGCCAAAAGAGGGTTACTTAAAGATTCTTCCTTGTAGATAAGTTCATAAAGTTTGGTCAGTGAACTATAGCATGTGTTTCAGGTACTGCACAGCCTGAAGGCTGCTGCCCTGTTTGCTGCTCTTCTGATCATGGTTTTAGACTCCAGCTGGTGATCATTATTCTGGACACTAATCATATATAAATCCAGGCAGTATGAAATTCAGAAAATAGTAATAGAATGATTTGCATCAATGGTCTGACCTTACTTTGCCATACAGTCAAACTGCCTTTTGGGCAAAGAGTCTCTCCCAAGACGTTGTTAATTTAATAAATCAGCTGATTATCAGATCAAACCAGAGGGAGGAAAAAAAAGTTGTCCTCTAACAATTCTTGCAGATGTATCAGAACTCCAGAAAATCTGAGGAGACTAATGTTTTAAGCAATCCAGTGGTTTCTGTTTGCCCCACAGTGCTGCCCAGAATGCAGTCTTTCGGGCAGTCAGAAAAAGATAACTGAGAATTTTCCATTTGCAATTAAAAAAAAAAAGGGGGATGAAAAAATGTAATGCTTAAAAAGAAGAACTTAGGCAGAATTTTAAAAGGAACTTTAGGGAGCATGAGGTTCAAATCCCATTTAATTTGATTTTATGTCTTGAAAAGTAACTGATGCAGAATAGTTCAGGGGGCTGTTTAAGTGACACATCCATTTTGAGATGGTCCTTTCTATGTGCTCACTATGGACAGAAATGGTGATGTCTGAATAAAATTCAGTACTTTGTGAAAAGTACCATAAAAGTAATCACTAAGGTCTTTCTGAAGGTCTCTGCCTTGCCTTTGATTGAGAATCTTATGGAGGAGAGACAAAAGCTCTTCATAGCAGTTCACCAGACAAGGACATGGCCTGTATCAGCCAAGGATCTCCTTGGTTTTCTCCCGTTTTACCAGAAATCCAATGGCTTTTTGAAACAGAAGATCACAAACCTGACCCTGAGAAAAAGATGAGAGCTTGCTCCACAAAAAGTCACCTTTGATTGAAAGCCAGGCCTGACTTTTTGGCCTGCTTCCATATTTTTAAATCAAGGGGAAAATTATGGAGGCCCACCTGACAGGCTCAGGGCCAAGTGGTAGCCAGGGGCTCCCTGCAAGCCTGGATCCCACAGAATTGTGAATTTAGGCAGCTGCAGGGTGTTACAGTGGCTCTAGGAGGTCTTCTAAAGGTTTGTGTCTATTCCTAACCATGCATAAGTTGTTTAAGTGATAAGGTTACACAAACCTAGGGCTCTGAACACAATTAAGACAAATACATAGCTTCAGTGAGAAAATATAAATATAATTCCTGTGAGTTAAAGACAACAGAGTTGAGAAAGACTATCAAGGCTTAGTCTTGCACATAAAGGCTAAATTTCCTTGCTCGAAGTCACTCTAGCTCAAGGGCCAAATTCATACTCATAGAGAGAGACATGGGAGCCTTAGAGTTTTGTATAATTTAAAACTTAAGCTCAGTTCTGAAGAATTTGTAGATTTTGGTCTTTAGGAAGAAGAGTCATTTTTAACGTATGATATTGGCATGATGGTATAAGAAGTAGCTTTGAACAACCAGTGTAGTAAAACATTAAAAAATAAAGAGAAATGCCCCGTACCATGTTTTTATAATTGGATGAAAGAATTGTTAGTGCAAAAATAAAATGAAGTGATTGCTTTAAAGTTATTCAATAAGACATGCTGGTTCTACTGTTTACATTTCATGCTCCTGCTTTCTACAATGCATAGAATTATCGTGCTGTTTATATGAAAAACGCCCTGCTTATCAGAACACAACGCGTAAAGTGTTTGAGTTATAAAACTACAGTATTTTTAAATCATAAATATGAAATGGAAACATGTTGCCATATACTGATTTGATACAGAGACACAGTGCCAAAAGCTTGTCATACTGTAGCATGATTCTGTCATTTTTAGCCTGAGGCTGGTTGATTTTTCATGACTTTAACTCTGCCTGAATAACTTGTGTTTTATGCTCTTTTTTAGCTTTAGACAATTTTAGCAGTGTAAATTTGTTTTCAAAAGACTCTGGGAAAATTGTAATCTCTCCTGAATAACTAAAGATGCTTTGAAGAACACGTTGTATGAAAATGCACAGTCCGTTATCAAATGTGGTTGGCTGCTTTAAGGGAATGTACTCACAAAAATAATCCAAAGCAGAGCATTTTGGTATGTTGTGAACATATATACAACTTGACAGGTTGGTTTTTAAATATCCCATTTTTTTTGTCCTGCCATTTTTGTTGTTTTAGGTGGTAAACTATGTTAGAAGAGTGTCCCCAAACAAGATGTTTTCTGTCAAATACATGAACGTTTTCAGACGATTTTCCTAAATGCAGTGAATTCTGAGTTAAACATGCAGCATTTCAAACATAATATTGGGCTCTGTCTGTTACAGAATTAATTCAACTTCTGTTTAATAATGTATAGAGTGAGGTAGATGAATTAACTAAATCTTATTTATAACACACACAATTTTTAGTGCACCCAGTCCTGGAAGTAATACCAAATCTCCTCTTTGCTGACAATGACATTAATGGAAAAATTAATGAGTGTGAACAACTTGCTTGTATTTACTGAATTAGGCTCCAAACCAACACAAATATGAACAAGAAAAAAAAAAGTTTTATTAAGTTAAATTTGACACTAAATTTTATGTCTCAGACTTTTGAGACAGGAAATGACAGTGGCTGGGATCCATCTACCTAATTCCAGGCAGAACTGGGAGATAGGCCCCTAATACCCACTTCACTCCCAGACTGCAACTCAGTGTTCTTTGCATAACTACATAATTCATCAGCTGCTTCACAAAGAAGCCTAATAATAATTCCCCATATTTGCTCAGAAATGCAGGAATCACCTTTCCTCTAAATCAGACAAAACTACCTCCATCCATCAAGAAGACCAGTTCATTTTAGTTATGGTCTGGTCTACAACGAAGACTATAATATATCTCTTTTCTTTAAGAAGTTAGTTATTAGTGAACTCAACAGAAAGTAGAAAATATAAATTCTGGAGTCTGGAACCCATATCCTAACCATGTCACTGAACCAGAAGGCCATGGAAAATTTGGACTAAATCAGATCTACCCTCTTTGTTAAAGCTCAATGGTGGACATCCAGGAATGGAATGGGCATTGGACAGAAAGACAGGAGGATGTCTCATTTCCAGTCTTTGCTTCCACTATCTGCATTTTGTACTAGACTGTTCCTACAGAGACTAGAACTAGTGCCATTAAAGCAAGGGATGAGGTTTGGCCACTCCTTTTGAACAGTTTCTCTGTCA
Source organism: Mycteria americana (assembly GCF_035582795.1). Taxonomy (NCBI): domain Eukaryota; kingdom Metazoa; phylum Chordata; class Aves; order Ciconiiformes; family Ciconiidae; genus Mycteria; species Mycteria americana. Next base: position 10,266,553 of record NC_134365.1, on the reverse strand, counting down.
TGAGAACTTTCCATATGCGGATTTTTTTTTTTTCGTGAGAGCCTCCAGACATCTGGCTAGTTTGTGTTTAGTTTCCACCTTACCAGTACGTAACACAAACTAGACTTTTCCTTTCTCTTTTGCATGTCACATTTTCCTGAGAAACTACTGATGTTTATGTAAAGGAATGGGATGCTGCTGCTGTAATTAATATGTCTCTACTGACTGCCAAGTTACTGTCTCTAAAAGACAGAGACCAATAAATATTTAAAAGTGATTTAAAGTTTGTGCACATAGTACCTGTTTTGTGGAAATCTTCATTGCTGAAATAACCGTGGGTTCCTAGGGAAAAAAAAGAGTTAAAATATAAAATGAGTTCTATAAACATAAAAATTCTGCTAGAATGCTATTTGCCCAACCTAGAAACCCTGAAATGAAACTAGACACTCCTTAGTAATAGTGCTTCTTGGTTTTTGCAGTGGAATAGTTTCTAGCTGCAAGTGAATTAGAATGCATGTACATATCCGGGTTCATCTTTGATTGCTATGTTGATTGTAGACATATAATTTTCCATTATTATTACAGTTTCATTGTGATTACTTTGTTACTAGTTTCACATCTTGAAATTAATTTCTACACTTAGTATTAAAACTACATTTAATGAACCTCCCAAGTAATATGAAAATAATAATGGCTGTATCAAAATATGTAGATACTATATATTAAAGGTGTTAATACTAAAATAAGCAACATGTTTTAACCATATCAAGGTGAAAAACCCATTCCTGCAAAATTTTATTCATAAAAACAAGCCTTAATCCCAAGCATAATCTTGTTGACTGCACCACACTATTCATGTACAAAGAAGTTACTCATATGTGCAGAACACAGAACTAAAACTGGCAAGAGGTTTTTTGCACCCTGGAATACCCATTATTTAATCAATCAAATGGGTCACTAGGAGAGTTATTGTTCTCCTAGCTAAGTCTACTCTTAATTATACTTATCTGTAGCAAGCAGATGTCAACCCAATATCTACTTTCTTACATGAGAGGCTGTAGGAAATATTTAACAGAATAAGTATGTTTAGATCTGATTAAAAGACTGTTACACCTTTTAGGCCCAGCTGCTTGAATAGATTTTAAACCTGAGAGTGAAAGTGGCATAATTTTGTTACAAAGTGTGCAAGTCAATTCTGTATGAACTTCATTCCATCTAAAAATCTACTATTGAACCCACGCATCATACTTTTGGTTATGTACATTAATAAAGTCCTTATTAAGCTTTTACGCTTGTGTAACTTTCAACTTGCCTATCCTGAGAGAATTTGATATGGGTCAGTGGATGTTAAGCATGCGGACTTGCCTTTACAAATGGGTTAATAGACCCTGTATTAGAAAGCATCAATTAAGTGTAACATTTGAATGAAAATTGAACTCATTAGTTTGTTTGCTCAGCTGTTCAGAGAAATATTGCACAAATGGGGTTAAAAGAGGCATTTGTTATCAATGTAACAGATATGGAAGACTTTCAGTTTCATGGAATTATAAATGAAAAGCATTGTGTTCTGCACATTGCAGTTTAAGCATCAAAATACGTTGTTTATGATGCACGTAGACTCTTTGGTAACTAAAGAAAACTTAAATTTGGTTAAGGTACTTGTAAAATCTGTTGCAAATTCCCTATTGAAAGATCCATATCTTATGCATACAAATTCTGCTTATTCCACTGAAGTACATTAATGCCCTCTTTAAGGCTTAAATACATGCCAAAGGAGATAAATGAGCTTTCAAATAAATCAGAACACCAAAATCCTTTTGTGTAATGAATAAATACACATGTAAAGTAAAATACCAGATTTGAATTCGCCATTAACCATTCTACTTCTGTAAAGCCTTTCTGAAATAAAACTTTCACTCCATTTATTTTTTTTCTTTCACTTTTATATTTCTCTGATCTCCTTTAGCTTGGCACTTCTACTTGATTTAGGGAAGAGACTCATACATTATCAACAACTGCCAAATTACCCTGCATTAATGTAATGACTTTTACATGTATAAAAAAGAAAAAAGCTGGGAGCCACAAATTACTTGTCTCATTTTCTCCTCATAGTTTCTACTTTATTTTTCTGTTAAAAAAAAGAAAGAAAAAACTCCACATTTCTGCCCTCAAAAAAAAAACGTGGATTGCAGAAATGGAGATACCAATTTTCAGTGGTATCTTGCACTCAAAACAGTGGTTTCTGTGCAAGATTGGTACCAGTAAAGGCAAGACGACCCATAAGAAAAAAAAAAAAATTGAAAATAGTAATAAAAAGATATACAAGCTGTGTTTAGACATGTTGTGTCTTTTCAGAAACCAAAGATAAAGGGATGGCAACTGAGTATGATGAGGAGATGGTGGCTGGGCCCCTGTGGCAGGTTCGGAGCACAGTCCTTGGCAGCACATCTGGAGCGAGACTACGCGACGTGGGGCTCTCCGAGCATGCAAGCATCCTCTTCACGCTGTCAGATTAACTTCGCCCTCCCAGCTAGGTATCAACCCCCCGAAAGCCTGGAGCCTGTGAAATGGTGCTGTAAAACGGCACTGACAAAAAGAATAACACGGGGAATGTAAATGATTCGTTGTGTACAAAACATGAGACATCCCTGGGTTCTGTCTGGAAAGTGTTTGAAAGGTTTACTCAGCCTCGACTTGCAAGAGTGCCTATAGGATGCTTTATTTTTTAGGTGGCTCAGCTGGGAAAACTGGAAGAGATTGATTTTCACAAAAAAGTGCTAAAGAGTAGGGGGTGTTTATGGTGTCTTGTGTCAAACCATGAAAATGAGACCCTAAAGTCACCTTTGAACATATAAACACTTTCTTTGTTTCTCAGATTATTAAGCATAAGAAATCTGTGCAGATCACTCTTTTTCCTAAAGTATCTTCCTAGTTACATTATGCTGATAGTCTGAATATTAAGAGTTGATGCAACTATAAAATTTGTGTATTGTATATCTCTGTGGGAGAAAACAGACAAGCATTATTCCCAGATTTGCACAGATACATATTTAACTACAGCAGGTAATAGCTCTAAGATTCAGAGATACTCCTTTAATTTTTAAACCACAAAACAAGAGCCCAGAATGCCATTTCTTTTATCATTAACCTCCAGCTAGCACTGAAAGTTTCAAGGTTTATTTTGACTAGTGTCTGGGTCTCTAAATGACAAGCTAATTAGAGGGGTATGCCAGGCTGTTCCTTGGCTAGACTGTAAGAAGTTTAGTTTGCAGCTGTCCACAGAGAAATCTACAACCTGACACTTGAAATTTAGCCGCACTTACCCGAAAGACTGTCATTTCTTCCAGCAAGACTTCCTCTAATTCATGCCAAGTCTCCTTAGGAATTGAAACCACTTTAAGAACTGTTCCAATATCTTGAAAAGGAAGAAAAAAAAAGTTTTCAGGTGCTTAAGAAGCATACTTCAGTTTCAGAGTAGCCAGAGTTTCTTACAGTATGTAATTATTTCACATATAAAGACTGTGAAGCTACATATCACAGAGCGCTCGTTGTTCAAAAAACCAACTGCTATTTAAAATAACCTAGAAAAACATCGAGTTTCAATAGGACATTCACTGAAGCCTTTCAATTATCAAAACGCAACAAAGAAGATAAATACTGCCACAGTTATTAAAGAATGAATAGGACTGAAATACTATTTAATTGACAGTATAAAATGGCAGATGTTTCAGTCAATTAATTGAGGAAGGAAATGCACTAAATTTACCCAGGCATGTTTTATTGTCCATTTTAAATATGATGTTTGTCATCCTTAAAATGCATGTGAAGATGCTGTCAGAAGGCTCAGTATGGATATAAAAACATCTGGACAAATGTTGTTAGACAGATGAAGCTGTTAGATCTCTTAAGTACAGGCGATCTTCCCCATGTCAAACAAAGTACCTAAGATGTATAAGCCCCTTAAGACATCTATATTTCTCTATGTGTGAGATACTAGTCTTCGCTGAGGGGTAAAAAGCAATACAACTTGTATCTTTTGTTTAGAAATAGGTGTGTGCCAACATTTTAATACTATATCCATTTACATTCCCGGAGTTTTGCAATTGGCTTTAACATGAACAAGGTCAACGCTTGAAATGCCAGAGCTACAGCCTTCGGTTTTGTGCATGTGGTTGAGACTTAAGACCACCTCTGTTTTACAGCTTGTGATTTATTTGCTTGTTTCCATGAACAGAATTTTCAGGGAACAACAACAACAACAAAAAGAATCATTTCTAGGTTGGTACACATCACTGCAGACTCTCTGAAATGGAAACACTCTGTATGCGACTTTTCTTTTCAACCAGCCAGGTGTAGTGCCATGTAAATCCATCATAGGAATAACAACTATATCCCTGAGGACTTTTCATGTTGCACATTCTATGACAGTAATAGTTTAGGAAAATATAAGGCATTTTAAATGGATAAAATTCTCAAAGTAACAGAACTATAAAGGTCAACATTCTCAAAACAAGAATTAACCATCAACTACACAAAATCAAAACATATTTTGTATGTATGTATTTGTGTGTGTTAGTTGAAACTTCTGATTAAAAAGATGACAACTCACTACTTCTATATTGAAAATAGGTATAAAATCGAAACAAATAGATTACACAAGTTGAAAATGTTTTTATAAGGTGACTAACTTAAAAGCTATTGATTTGATGAGAAAATTCTGGTATTTCATCTTCTTTACATGAATTTGGATTAAAATATTCTAGAAATCCTAGAATATCATCTGCTTCCCTTTAAGCAGATGTTGGTTTCTAAGTACATATTTTTGGAAGTTTAAAAAGAAGTGATTTTTTTTCGACAAAATATGTACATCACTGTTTTCTTTCATTAGTCACAAATTCATAGATTCTTTTTTAAAAAGAAAAACCAGTTCTTTCTTAAAACAACAAGAAAGCAAAGCACAACTTTCTTTTTGTTTAGGCAGCTACATGTGCAAACTAAGCTAGTAAAATATACTAGATAAGTTGTTTTGGAAGTGGTTTTCATTATGGTTTCTGCTACTAATCAAATATATTTAATTCAAGAAATAGAGAACAATACAGAACAAATGCAATATAAACTTTAAAAAAAGAAGAAAAAAAAAATCCCCATTTCTACAACAGAGTAATTCAGAACAACAGATAATTTAACATTAGTTATATTTGTAATTTAATGGATGAGTTCATTTCCTTAATTATCCTGATAATTTGATGACTGGGGTTTTGAGGAAAATACATTGTACGGGTAAAAAAGGAGAACTCTGATCTAATAAATATAACAGCATAGCAATGTGTCATGACTGTCTTCTGTGTTGGACTATGGCTGTCCTCAGTCACAATCCCTCAAATGCCATGTTCTAGAAATAAAGGGGGATTTTTGATAAAACAGCACAAGGGAAACTGTGGAGCCTGCGTAGGGCACTGAGCAGACATGAGTTCCCCACATAACGTTGTTTCAAAAAAAGGTCTGACTTTTAAGTAGATCCTGCAACAATTACAGTCGCTTGATGCTCGAGAAAGCCTCTGAGGTCAAAGATACACTGTGTTAATCACTGAGGCGACTCTGGTCAGGCCACAGGTACCAAAGTGGGGCTTTATCTAAGTTCTAGATCAAGTTTTACAGAGTAGTATTTCAAACAATTTCACACAAATGGAATCAGGCTTCTCCTGTAGGATCAATAGGCTCTGCTCAGTAAGATAAGATTACTGTTATTAATTTGCTTTACTGACAGATGTACCTTGACTGTGCCAAATGATCCCAAACATCAGACACTCAGGATATGCATTAAGTGCATATCTTAAATCCTGTTTTTTTCTGATATAATTTCAAGCATGCCGATATGATTTTATTTCCATTGTGAAACACACTGGTACAGTCACAGTGGGAAACAAACTGCTCGGCTAAAGATTTCACCCACAGGAAAGGAAAATGTGACCACACTGGATGGCTATTAATTATGTTGTGTTCAATTATCATCAGTTATTCAATGAAGAGGAAAAAAAAGTATTTCTTCAACATATTGAAGTTCAGCAGCATGTGGGAATAATGTAGATTGCTGCAACAACAATGGGAAAATACAGAGAAATGTATCTAATCTGATGGGACAGACCTGCACAGAAAAATAGTCATACCCCAGAGAGCTTAATTCTGGCTTTGTCATAGGTTCAGATCATAGAGTGGGAAACCGGACTGTGACTAGAGTCCCTAATCGGCTCCTCGGTTTGTTCTTTGCTTGGGGAAGATGTAATACGCACTGATTGCGTATCTGTTTCTGGTTCCTTTGACTTTGACCAGCCGGCTTACTGGCAGAAGGCAGGCAGGGCCTCCGGTCTGCCTCTTTTCCTTTCCCCCTGCATGGAAGACGCCCTTTCCTCATTCTGAAAACTGCAATAAGGAGAGTGAGCTCAGAGGAGCAGGGAGCATCTTTTGTGCCCCAGCTCCAAGCACAGGTGTTGTAACACCTGTTCTTGTCCCATGAGGGTATAGCCTCCTGCTGGAAAAAGGACAGTTTCTATGGACAAAAGTAGTATTTCAAGAAATAATGACACTCTGCACTTACGAAGCTGTGTTTTTGGTGCTGAAATCTCTTTTGGCAAGTGCAAGTAATCCTCTTTCAATACTTTTACAGTTCTTGGGCATAAGTATCAGCAATATTGGATGAGATCCAGAGCACTTACCACACACCTGAGTATTAGTGGTTTAGGGAATTAAGTGCGTGCCTAAATTCCCAACTCAAAGGTAAAAGCTAGATATCACTGAGGATCTTTCAGAGGGAGACTTTGCCTGACTAATTTAGATAAGAACCACTATACGTAACGATAACTATCTAAAAGCTATAGCTCAGGTTTAAGCAAGTCTTCCTGTACTGTCTGAAAACAGACAGGAACGTCTGCATAACTATTCATCTTAGTGTAATAGAGGTCTCGAAGAAAGTACAATGAATCTCTCTCTGGAACTACTTATCTCTCTCCGTTGCAGAAGCCAAGGCATCTTTCTTAGACTGAATGCCAAACTTTGGTGAGATAAATGCCACCTCTTGTGCTCAAGATGTAGACATAAATCAACTCCTTATGTTTGTTCAGCACCATAATCTGGATGCTGAAGGACTTGTTCCCTCACATCACAGCCAAGGGGAATATTGCCATTATTTTTTTTTTCTGGGCTGAATCAGGTCATAGAAGACTTGTTGAAAGGCACAAAACACTGCCAATTGTAGATGGCATTGAAGTCTCTAATGTGTGATGGGAAATATATGTGTTGTGTAAAATCATATGAAACTACTTTTCAATGTTTTATGCAAGAACATATTGTAGCACTGGTATCTAATAACTCAGTTCACAGCTTTAAAGAGCTGGAACATTTTCTGCAGAGCTGCATTTCCTGCAGTAAATGTTCTGAATTGCTACGCATGCACTGTGTTTGGTACACAAAGCTTCATCAGCTCTCAGTTTACTCATAATATGTTTCAGGCACCAACATGAAAGAGACCTTGAGATTTATTGCTTTAGAAATCTGACCCCAGGTCTAGAGCACCAGAACTGTACTTAAAGCAAGTCAAAAATTGGACCGTTATAAGCCAGCCAGCCAGATAGCTATTTTTTGGTCCAAAGCTTGAAAGAAACAGTGGGGTTTTGGTTTGATTTGTTTTGACTTCATGATGCCAATATCTAATTACTAGCAATTATGTTCAATAGAAGTTTAAAATACTTTTATTGAACATAACTGGAACACCAGTCAACTAATGGAAAATCTTCAAAGGTGAAGAAGCAGATCCACCAACTGCTAATCAGCATAGTTCTGAAGCCCCTGAACCTAGGCAAATGCACATCAGCTAATTTCTGGCCACTGTTATTTCTTATTATTACCTTTCTGGAAAAGATGTCTTTTCTGAGTCCATATTTCCACTTTTGATAAAACGCCCAAGCTGTAGGATTCTGCAAATGCTTTGGGAAGGATACCAAGTTTCTATCTGAATACCAACTCTTCTTAAAACACTTTGTGTGTGCCAGATATCTTCATCTCAGGTAAAATGATGTACTCTTCTGGCTAAAGAACTGGGCATCTTAAGGCAATACTTGAAATACTTGAAAGGCACACAAGACATTTCCCATACCTGGATACTTGCCTCCTTCATGTTAATACTTCTTATGCTGTACTTCAAAATGGGTACCTCAAAACCCACATTTTAATACTAAATTATAATTAATAAGGCAAGATATTTCTAATAAAATTCCCTAATAACAGTAGTTGAAAAGAGAGTGGTTTGATCTTAATCCAGTTGGCAAAGCTCCTAAAGAATTAAGCTATGCAGGCCGCGGCCTGAACCTATTGCAGCGTACGTATGTAACAAAGACCTCCCCACACTCACAGTTTTGAGCCTTGCCCCAAATTTTCACAGGTATACACTGTTCTGTCAGTGTTCTGTCTTTCAGACTATGAAATTTTATCTGATCTATGGTTTCCATAATGCCTGGAGGAGCATACACTGTAGATTCAAGACTTCTCACCTGTGCCAATGAACATCACATCATATTGGCCATCTTCTGCGTCTACTCGATCTACTACTATCTGTGTGAACTGGTAATCCACGTCAGTTTTGATCATGATTGGACGGTTGTTGATGGGAAATACTGGGTTGTACATGGCTGGATGACTTCTTGCAAATGTTATAACTTCATCAGGAAGGTCCTTGGTGGAATCAAAGCCTCCAAATGTTTTACTGGGACACTGGAAATAAAAAAGGACATGTTTTACATTTTATTATCGATCATTAGAAACATACTAGAAATCCATTTCATTACAATCATCTCAACTACTGCAGCTTATAATTAACTATGACAGGGGAACTAAGTGTTTCATGACAGACAGCAAAAGTTAATTCTGTCACTAAATGTCTCTATTTTTTTTTTTTTTCATTTTGGATTTAAATCAATATGGTTAACAGAATGTAAATGATTCTCATACATCATTTTTCTTACTACTATGCAGTCCAAAAGGATTTTCAGTCATTTACTGATTAGAATTAGTCTTTAATTGGCAGGAGGAAGAAATCCTGAATTATCTAAAATCATTCAGTATGAGACAAGCAATTTCAGTATTTGGTTATGTATACAACAGAAAATTAATTAATTATGCCACCATCTTAGTTTCAAAGTATTGTCTTCAGAAGTTGACTGGAAGTCAATTCCTCTGAGGACCCAAATCCTTAAATGCTGGGACAATTCCCTGTTCTACTGCTTTTCAAACTCCTGCTTGTCTCAACAAGCCTGTGTCATCCACATAGTCCCGATAACATGGATCCTGTTACACTAAATCAAATCAAATGAGTCATGTCCTAAATGTATCTCTTTTCTCTCCATTGATTCTAAAGAAAGCCTCCCGTGAGGGTTGCTGATGATACTGCCCATGTCAACAGTTAAGGGAGACGAGTCTTGCTAAAGAACTGAAATAACTCCTCGCTGTTGTGTACTGCACAGTAACAGAAGAGCTGGTGTCCCCTTGGGATTAATCTGGTCCCCATGAAGTAACACAGTAAAGAGTCTCTTTGCTCCCTTATATAGCCATGGGTGGGCCAGACGGTTTTGCCTCTAATCTGTGAAAAGCAGAGGGTTCTGCTTTTCAAATTTTGCTCACATTCTCCCAATGTGAGCAAAAAATAGAGGCTGAAAAGGGAAGTAGAAGAAAGACCATGGCTTTGGTAGCCACAAAAGCATTCCTCCACTTTCACCACCCACATGTCCCCATGAAGAGACTCGAGGACTCTGGCTAATCACCACCTCATTTGTCCTCATCTCTTCTGTAGAACTGGTAAGTATTTTATGAACAATTAGAGGTTACTTTAACATAAGCCGTAATAGTGTGTTAGTAATGTTGAACGGATGAAGAAAATGAGCCACAATGGCATTAAATCACCAGTCCAAAGACATTTGGCAAAGAACTTTGTGTCCCCCATTCCTAATCTATTTAGATACCTAGAAGACATAGAAAACTTTGAAACCCAGTTGACAATAATTAAGTTTGCAGCATTTGAACCTGAAATATAAACAGCTGGTATTAAAATGCCCTAGATAATTTGCCCTTTATATCCACATATAGAATATCTTCCAATTAAATTAAAAACTTAGAGGACAGTATCTTATTAACCAAGAATCCAGACCTTGCAGGATGCTCAGCAGAAGAAATCAATTGTCTTTGCTATCACCTTGATCCAAATTATTAATAATTCATCAGAAATGAAATTAAAAAATCAATGTTGTCAAAAGGAGTAGTTGTTATACTCAGCAAAGGGACGCTTCCAGCATGGACATATAAAGTGTAAATTGTCCCTTTTTGGCATATTTGTTAGTAAGCAAATTCCCACATTCTGTTCTGTTACATGGTATGGAAGGGAGGGAGGGAGAATATTTGATTAATGCATGTGGAGCAGACTAAGCAGAAAGCAAGTTAGTTATCTATTTTATTGTGTCAACATTTTTCAGCCTTTTTATTATTATATGTTCTTGCTCTCTTGTACAGAAATATTACAAGGAGAAAATCAGATAGGCTTTTTATAATCATTGGCCAAACCATTGTCTGTCTCAAAAACTGTGTTTAAAATTCTAGACTTCAATTTTAAGTTTGCTTTAGATCTCGATTAATATTCTAACTACAGTTCAATACTAATTACTCAGATTAATTAGATAATGATTAATTAGATAACATATGTAAAGTGCTTTAAATATAAAAATCACTACACAAGAACTAAGTATTGTTAATTGCAGCTGGGCAAACACTGAAAAAAACAGTATATGAATATTCATTTCAATTTTAAGTAAATGAATTTCAGCTGTGTTTCAATTGCTTGAATATTTACTTTCTGGCTCATTTTCTAACAAAGAATTTTACTTACAGTAATGTCAACCAAGATATATTTTATGCAGAAAAATCATAAAACTAGAATTAGTGTCATAATACTGTGTGTTTAAATGAGACTCCCAGTTCTGAGAGCCAGATTACTCCTTGGATCCCCTGCCTTTCTGAGAGTAAAAAAATGACAGTAACTTTCTGTCTTTATGTCTAAAGTTTGAAGCGCGTACCTGGAGTAGGCTGTGGCTCCCTTTCATCCCACCCCACTTTAGGAAACTGAGATGAAATCAAACTCTCATTGCTGTAACTCCTGCTGTAACTCCATCTTTCAATGGAGTTAAATGGGCACCATCAGTAGGTGAGATTTAGCCCATCCATAGTGCAAATTGCTTGCAGAGGAATCTCAACTCACATAAAGTCAGAGATAGAACAGAACAGAACAGAACAGAATAGAATAGTTGTCCTGAGGAGGAAAATCCTGTCATGTTTACTTCTGTTATGGTCACAAAACCAGGATACACCACAGAGACATTATCTTTGATGCTAATGACAGGACTGCTTTTGATATTAGTGTGTCTAGGTCAAGCTAACTGGCAAGGCGCTTCATCAGAACTCATGTTTATATACCTAATCAAACCCACTGATAGCAAGGAAATAGAAAGTTTTCAGATGCCAAAAGATAGGCATGAATAGAAATATCCTGAAAAAGTTTGGAGAAATGAGCTTGATCTTGGATTCAAGTAGAGTCAAAGAACTCTTACATTTAACATCCACTTCCAATTGTTAGTCCCCAGTATGCTGTGTCAGGGGTTTTGATCAGTCGTGAGGAGGTAGCTAGGCTATCCCCTGAATGGCCTATTAGGGAATCCAACAGAATAAATCAATAGCTACATTTTAGTAGGAGCAAAAAGTGCTTTGGTCATAACCGAAGATAGACTCTTGGTACCATGAAGCAGAGAAAACTTGAGCTCTGTAGCTGAATTCACAGAGAGTCTAATACGAATTCAGGATGAGGTACCTCATTCGAGATGGGGTATATACAAAAATCCTCCCTCCTCTTCCAAATATTGTTAAAAGTTTAAAAATAAATAAATTTTTAAAAGTTCCATAGATCTTAAAGGAAAAATCCTGGCAACTTCTTTGTTAAATATGAAGCTGATACAGAACTGTTTACAAAGTTTTCTGACTTTTCAAAAGAACCATTAAGTTTCCTTTTTCTTTACTCATACTGGGCAAGTCACCAGATGCTCAAGAAGTTTACTGGCACCTCACCTATTAAATTCCTCAGATAATTCAGCACTGTTTAACTGCAGTGAGATCTGGAACTGAATCACTGTAAGGAGCTCAGGTTTTGCTTCTCCCTCCCTTTTCCCTGTTTCTTGGAAATGGAAGCCACAAGTCTGGCATCTAAAGAAACTTCAAAAACCTTTCTTCTTTATTCTCAACAGGTCTTCAAAGCCATTGAAAACACATCCAATTTTATCACTTTAGAAACAAAAAGCTTATTTACAGCCAGAAATGTCTCTCATTTTAAAATTCAGTTTTATCCTACTAATACAATAGAATGATTTTAGCAACTGTGAGGGAAAAAAAAAAAACTTTTTCAAAGTGGTAGATACCAGGGTTAGAGTGGGCTAGGAGAAACTGATGGCCTCAGTCACCCTTTAATTAACATCATTTACAGTGGCATGGCCTCTTGCACTACATGATGTGACTGTAGGGTTATCTAGAATTGTATAATTTGGGACTAAATTTGTCCCTAGGCAAGAAAAATGTTTACAATGAAATCTGAACATCTTCACAGTTTCTTTGTGAGTCTTAGTATAAGTGCATTATAGTGAAATTGTAAGGGTAAAATCCACTCTGAGAAGGTAGCCAGAAAAAAAAAACCCAACAAAAACGTAACTTAACTGTATTTCCCTACTTTGGTAAAAGATCTGGTGGCTTAGGTCACTTAGCCACTTCGGGGCTGGATTTGGGTCCCTGCTTTTCTGCTTGTTCTCAGGAATTTGATCAAGTTATTCTCCCACATGGATCTCAGTTCAAGACCCTCAGACAAGTCTTGGAATAACCCCCAGGCTCTGAAGCAGGCAGAGCTGTGTCGCTGGTCTCTAGGGTAAATATTGGAGTTGTGCGTTCAGAATCTCAATAGAGCTGCATCCGATCTCTGCTAAGGAATGAAGGTAACAGAGACACTGTGCAGCAGTCAGTTCAGTTCTTTATCTGTCTATTTCTGTGATAGAAACGTGCAACGTTCTTCTTCGTCTGTAGTTTTACATAGTATCTACTATTTGGTTTTGTTTAGAAAGGTTAATCAATACCGGAATCAGAGGAATAGAAATAAACAGAATAATGAACACTAACTTATTAAGTCTGTCAGACTGAAAAGAAGATGACATTAGCTGTACAAGAAATACCAAAAATATCTACTCATTCACATTTTCCACAGGGATGTAAAACAATACAACTTCAAAAAAACCCATCTGACATATCAGCATTAACTGTAGTAATTAAAAAAAAAAGTTCAGCATCAAATGAGAAATGAAACCTCTCCTATGCTGCAGAGCTTGTATTTTAACTCTGGAAAAAATTAGGAATCCCTTTAGCAGTCATAGCGAGGGAGCGAGGAGTGCTGAGGAATCTGGCTGTCAGGGAGCCACTGTTTTCTTTTACTTAGGAAGTCATTTTCATTAGGCTGAGCATATATATTGTCTAACTGTTGGAGATCAGTTGAAAGATCAGGTTTGAAAGAACAATTTCAAAACATACCAGACAAAAGTAAAAAATCTGATGATTTAGAAGAAAGGATCAAAGTTATTCCTGGTTTGTTTTGTGCCTTATATTTAAGGAGACTTGTAAAAGAATATTATAGACAGATATATTATTTACATTTATATGTTTATATGTATACATGTGTACACATATATTTAATCTTCAGCAATGATATTTCAGAACTTAAATGGGTCAAGCTGATTTACAAGCTGATTTATACTAGCTAAGGAGCTACCCCAATATATACAATTAATGCTTTTTTCATAAATGTCCCATCTTCTTAGACTATTGATAATTTCAGAGGCAGTTAAATATTTCTAGAATGTGATGACATCAGTTGGGAATCGTAAATATGGATGTCTTATATACACTGATATTTTAGTCATTCATAAACTACAAGCAGAGAAACAGGTAGAAGCACAGATTTTAAAAAATGCCAGTGAAAGTTAGAAATTATTATAGTCACTCTATCATCCATTGCAGAAATATCTGTCTTACTGTACTAGATTTAATGTCGAGAACAATTGAAAGTTTCTTAAAAGCCAGGCAGATGCTCTGTTTTCTGTTCATTCTCACTAAGAATGGCTCAGCCAATATTTGGAACAAAGACAAATTCCAAGGAAAAGATAATGCAGAGTAATTTATTGAACATTTGACTTTCAGTAAAGCTCTCCAGCCATTGCTCAAGCTTCTGCTGAAGTTGTTAATATGAATGCCAAAATTAAAATCCAAATGAAGTTGCTATTGCAGTTTCATACTTTACAAGAAAATCAGCACATTTTGGACCTGGAGGAATTGTCAGGAATTAGCTTTCCCTTCTGCCCCCCTATCCATTTCATTATCTTTTTAAGTTTCTTTCCTGGATCTCAGCTCAAGGACCATGTAATGTGTGACAATATTTTCCATAGTTTTCTCTTTTCAGATTACTATATTTCCTAGGGTACTTACAGTTCCTGGCCGTGGATATGGCACTCGCCCTTGGTAGGGAACCCACTGGTAGTTTGGGCCATCTCGGTGGGCATAGGGACCGAGAAATACCCTCCTCACATCAGTCATGCTGTACATACACACTGCTGACCCCTTGAAGATATTACTAAAAATGAGGAGAGAAGAAATCAAATCAGGTTCTTTATATTATCAGTCAGTTTAATCGAGTGGAAGAGCTGTGGGAATAGCAGCTTGTTGCTTTCTAATTTATTGCATGTGCTGATTATCAAAACTCTGACATGCTCTCAGAGCAATCCTAACTCACCTCCTGTGAAAGTTCAGCATAACTGATACGATCTCTCAGACATTTTCCTAAGCAGATGGCTGCTATTCCACTATTTAAAACATATTGTCCCCAGAAGGCCAAAGGCCCAATTTGAGTAAACTTCAACAGGGCTGTCCCTAGAGGACTATTCAATTCTTTCCTACACTTCGCATTTTTCTGGTTTTTTTAGCAGGCTCTTCCATCATTTGGGCAGCACACACACAAACTTCAGTGTTGTTTCTTACCTTGAGATTTCTTACAGAAGACAGTAAGGACTTGTAAATCTCCCTCTTCTATGCCTGGTTATCACTAGAAACATTCTTTCTGTTTAGAAACTAAAACTTTTGTCCTTCATAGATAAATGTGGCAATGCAACCAGCACTGCAAACCTTCCTCAAGCCAAAGCTACGTATACAGCTAGTATAATTTTGTTCTTGGTGAAAGCACAATGAAACCAAAACATTCTAGTCACAGTTATGTGTGATTCAATAAGACAACTTTTGAAAGATTGTTAAACTTTCCAGATTTCAGCAATATTTTTCACTAATATCTCCTTGAGTAGCCAATTTCTCACAGATTCTCACAGATTTCTCACAGGTTTTCTATTTTACCCTGCCCCCAAACAAGCATATTTATGCTTGTGTTGTTTTTCCAGGTCTGTGTGGAAAGGGCTACAAATTCTGATCCCCACTATAAAAAGCCAATTCAATGGCAAGAACAGCCTGAGAAACTGATAGTCTTTGTGATTACTAGCTTCAGAGTGATGATGTACATTGCTCATAAGAAAAGAAACCTAATTTATTACTTCTTACTGCCACTGACTTCTCAGTTCAAAGGTTAAGAAAAGTTTGTGATTCTTAAAAACATTTTTAACACAGAGACCTCTTTAAGACAAGCAGCCACCCCAGTTTCCATGCAAGTAAAATGATATGTTCTATACCTGGAAGTTGTGAACACTCCATAGACTACTGGATTTTTAGGGTCTTTTGAGTTCATTAAGAACACATCCTCTGTAACAATAACAAGAGACGGGAAAGAAAACTAAGTTAAATTCATACGGATAGTACCTGAAAACATTTCTGTATTCAAAGCCATTTCTGCCACTTACGTAGTTCATCAAAGTGTGTGTCAATGCCGTTGGGTCCTGGCACAGAACAAATCAGACGTGCTTTGAGGAAAGTTGTCCATTTGTTAACAAGGCTCCTGTGCCCACCAAAGTCATTCTAATAACAAAAGTATTTTGCATTAATATCTAGTAACAGCCTTTGTTTGAAGTATCAACAAAGTACAGAGAAAATACAGTAAATAATCACAAGATGCTACTTAGAGAAAACAGAGAATTCACCTTCTACATACAGAAGCATTATTATGTTGTCAAAAACACTAATTCGGAATTGCTTTTATTTTACATTGTATTGCTACATATTTCATAGTAGCGCATCATTTAAAAAACAAAACCAAAAAAACCCCAAACCTCTTTATGTATTGTAATACATAGATAACACTGAAGAAAGACGGGCAGAATATTTTGCTCCAGAGTTCCCAGGCTGCCATGTCCTGGTAAAGCTTAAGGGGTTTATTATTCGTAACTGGGTAGCAACAAAGTAGAAATGCAAGCTGCAAGTGAACACAGTAGATACAAATGCCAGAACAGTGGGATCGGTTGTATAGCTGCAAAACGTATGAATAAAGTGCACCAAGGACTCCGTACTTATGAGGTAATAGTTTTTCAAGCAACTGCCTCTGGATTTAAGGAGAGAAATTGAAATTGTGCTTATGGATCAGCATGAAATTTTACTGTAAACATCGTAGTTGCCAAAGCTACAACATTTATATATTAATAAATTCATTTCTACATTTCATTTGTAGAAATCTTTTGAAAAGTCTGTCAGAAAAATATTTGGACGTTTATCAGTGTAGATGAATAATTCAGTCTGCAGTCATCAAGGGTCTTCTGAATGGTTGCCCATTTCTACAGCTAAGCTTAAACAACTGTTTCGTTAAATCTTCCTTTGCCTCTGTTTTAAAGATTTTCACTAATGTGGGAATGGAAAGGTATTAACATTCTTTTAAAAAGTACATTCTTCAAATGTTTTTGGCCTACCTGGAAGTATCACATTTCCTGTAAAAGATTCTCTCTTTTGCAGACACATTCTAAGCCTCAGAAGATGCCTATGACTTTTTAAACGAAACATCATAGTTTGTGAAGCTTCCCCAAACAGAGAAGAACTGAATAGTATACTTTTGGGTGTGTTATCCCCTAACTATTTTTCACTTGGGATGATCTCTGCTTTAGTACAATGCCAGTGTTAATACTGAATAGTTTACAGGCAAGAAAATGCAGTTTCTAAAATCACTCGCAAAGCGTCCTGCAGGTGTATTCAATCCACATGAAGAAGTCATCATTTTACCTTGCAGATCTGCCCTATTCTGGCATGAGTGGCTTTTCCAGTGTGCTCTCCATCAATTGCATTTTCACGGAAGAAGAAATAGATTTTGTCATCTTCTGGATTGTCGCTCTCTGGTATCAGGTGAGCACTAATGAATCTAGGATCTGAGAAAACAATGCCGTTGTGCATGTTACTACTCCATGAATTGAAACCCTTGCCTTCCTTACATGAATGAATTGTGATTTTGCTTCCTAAGAATCAGTCTTTGCATCAAATGGCAATATATATCTATGTTAGGTACATCATCACTCATTAACATGTGACAGGTATTTACCTTCCTCTTATCTTTAATACATAGAGGTGTTTGCTATAGATATTTAATGAACAGATCTTAACGTTATTATCAGAGCAACTAAACATTCATGAAATCTCTTTATAACCGGTTGTATAACATTACAGCATGGCTTCTTAATTCCATGTATTTATTACTGACATTTTTCTTGTTTCTTTGAATGTTTTGACTTTGGTCAATAATCTTTCTGTATGTGTCGCACATAAAATGAGAGAATTATTGAGACAAAGGTAATGTTCCTAACATTAGCAACAATGAAGAATCTATTAAAAAAAGTATTTTACACCTAGAAACGTATCAATGTGTTACTGTCAAAAAAATTGAGTTAAAAAATACAGTTTTGATTTATATTGTCTACTTCCACACTATAATACCTCAAACCCCAACATTTTTGTCTTGTTTTCAGAAAAGAGATGCATTTGTGAATTTCTATTCAAGTTGTTGAAATACTGTGTCTTGTCATTTTTTTTAAAGAATTTTTTTCTTCATAGGAAACCTTTATTTCTTGAAAATTACAGTGACGACATTATTTGGTGATAAAGAAGATACATCAACAAATAAAAACACATAAAATGCAGACATACTGATTGGTTATGTAAAAAATAGTGGAAAAAAGTTTTGGGAGAGAATTTTATAGAACTCATAACCGTAAATTCATACCAGTGGTGAATCTGGCTCATCACTGTATTTTACAGAGATATTTCAGCTGGTATCTTTCACTATATTTGGAAAAAGAAGGCATATCCAACAGATTTACCAATCTGTTTTATAACCATTTTACATCCTGCTGGGATAATTAACTGTGAACTATATTTAACTACTCAGAGTCCTGTTCCGATGTGAAATTATAAGCTATTTTAGTGCCATGCCTTAACATCTTTTCAGTGTATGTTTATTGCTATATAGTCATGGAAATAATGAACTGTACTTTGTTTTGCCAGTTTGCACTAGCTGTCCTGTGAAACCCATTGCCTTATTAAGCATGGCAGTGTTTGTAAGCAACATATTTTGATATATTTATATATATGCATGTATGTGTTTAGATGTTTCTATTATATGAGTACATGCTATATAACTTTGTATGTGTGTATATATATTTTTTCATGTACTCTGTGTGTATATATATGTGTGTGTGTGTATATATATATTCGTGTGTACTCTGTGTGTGTGTGTCTATGTGTGTATACATATATATATGTACACAGTAGACGAGAATGACCATACTGGCTTAGACCAAGGTTTACTTAGATCAATATACAGACTCCAACATTGTCCAGTAGTAATTATCTGGGACAAAGAAAGAATATAGTAAATACAAATAATAATCTCCCAGAATAATCTCCCTTCCTCCAACTATTTTCAGTGTAGCAGATTCCCTGAGTTTGGTTGCTTTCTACGTGCTTAGTAACTCCCAATAGATTTTTCATCCAGTTACCTGTCTAGACTCTTCTTGAACCCATGCAAATTTCCAGCATTCATAGTGTCCTTTTGGAATGTGTTCCTCATGTACACAATCTAATGAACTAAAACCTATTTCCGATTTTGTGTTTTGAACATTGATCTTACTAACTTCATTTGGTGCCTCTTAATTCCTGTATTGGAAATACCCACAGTGTTCAAGATGTGGATGAATTGTGCCCTTATACAAAGGCTATAGCAATGCTCTTTGTTGAATTCTCTGTTCTTTTTCTATTAATTCCTAACATTTAATATGGATTTGACAGTTCCTAAGCAGCAATCTGAAATTTTCATGGAACTTTATGTGCCATAACCCGAGAGCCTCACTCTTCATTGGTAATGCTCAGCCCACAGCCCATCGTTTTATATGTGAAGATAGGTATGTTTTCCTCGTGGTTTTCCCCATGGTTTATCACTACATCATTCATCAAGAATAATTTAATTTGTCATTTGATTGCTTAGCTACCCAGTTGCATAAGATCCTTTTGTAATTCTTCACAGTCTTCCTTTGTCTCACTATGCTGAATAACTTAGTATCACATGAAAAATTTTCTCATCCTGCTGCTCAACCTCTTTTTCAGGTTATTTATGAACATGTTGAATGAACAACACAGGCCACAGAACAGATCTCTCTGGAACTGTGTCTATTACCTATTGTTTATCAAAATAAATCTTTTTAGACATCTGAAAACAGCAAAAATCTGTAAGCAACTTAAGCTCTCCACCCCAAACCCCAGTAACTTAAGCTACTAAATTCACTTCCTTTCTTTCTAGCATGCATTTAATAGCCTTCAAGTTACACTGAAACAAGTCCCAAGATAAATAATATCTAGACTGTACTGTACCATGGTAAATATCTGTTATTTTACGTATGATCTAGCGGGGCTCTGAATGCAACTTGTATCACAAGAAACACAAGGCTACAGCTTGAAAATTTCTGCATCGCAGCCTGGGGAAAGATACATCAGAGAAAGAGTATACCCATTACTAGACACTGGTCTGGGCTACTGGATCTGGAGAACCTCTTGTCTGAATACACTGTTTTTGCAATCTTAAGGTCTTAATGAAAAGGGTAAAAAACTCTTTCAGCCAAAACCTACATACATTCCCAAATGGTTGAATGATTTGTTTCTAGCACAATGGGTTTTGTAAATCACAAGATATCAAATTCTAAAATAAATCACTACACTATCAGGCATCAAAAATCTAACTTTACATTGGCCTATGAAGATACTGTGGGGAGTCCCATTTGAGTCAATAATATTGCTGATATAGTACAGGTTATGTAAACTTGCCCTCGGTTAGCATGTTATTATTCTTTTCTTTCCCTCTCACAATTTTGCAAGTGAACCTAGGAACAGTAAGAGTCTAGCATTAAAGCGGAATGATACAAGAATAATAGAAAAATAGTTTAAGAAATTAAAAATATATATTTCAAATAATACTGTCAGAGTAGTAGCAGAGGGGTGTGATGAACGCAGTTATAACTAATGCCATAGCCAGAGCGCATGTGAATAGGCTTTGTATACATTGCTTACCAGTGCTTCTCTGGGATGAATTCAGATTTTCAACTAGTGATTAATAATCCTAACTACATCTCTGAAAATAAAGTGGTCACAGAGCCTCATATTAGAACGCATCCACTGTACATCATGGAACAGTTTTTGTTGAATAACACTGGTGTTTATTACTGAGCAAACCTCAGGCTATTTCGCTAACCGGTTAAATCAATATGTTTTAGTCAATAAAAGAGTGGTTCTTCATGTTATAGGGCCCTTGCTCTTGTTACCTGGTGGTGGTTGGTTTTTTTCCCCCTCTTCCATATAACAGATCTATGTCTATGTAATGAAGCAAATAAAGGAAGAACAGGCTACATGTGTTCTGTTGCATATAGAAACAGATTCATTTCTGTTCAGAATGAATATAATGATCATAAAAGCAACATCATGATTATATGTGTGGAGAGAGGGAGAGAAATGTGGTTGATAATTTCGTAGGTTATAAAGCTAAGAAGTGGGTGGTGTGAACTAGTGATCTGTAATATGTTCTTTATTGTTTCATTAGCGGAGGAGCTATTTGACTTGCCTGAGGCTTGATGCACACTTGCATTTAACTCCAGGGCTTCAGACCATGCTTACAACTAACTGTTTAGGGTCATGATGAATCAATCAGCCAGATGGCCGGCAGTCACGCAACATAGCGCTCTCCATGGACTACGTAGCATGTTTTTATTGCTTTTCTTTGAGAAAGGGAAGGGAGATGTTGTCCACAGACGAGGGACTTCTCCTTGACTCTTCTAATTGCTCACCCATGCAGCAGAAGAAAGAATGTCATCCATGAATGTGTATGTTCAAGTATTGAGGCTGCCCTGCCTTGCCCTGTAAAATTAAACAGGTTCGGTATCAAGGGGTCCCCATGGGAAGTTTAAAATAATTCAGTCAGGGTTGACCTATTTCATACATTCAACACAGCCACAAAAGAAGTGCTGGAATGAACTTCAAGCAAGTTTTACTGAATGGAAAGCGGGACTTTGATCCAAACCCAGTGGTGACAATTGTAAAAGTCAGTGCACTGCAGCAATAGTGGATAGATAAGATGACTTCAAATTTCTGTGCATGAATTATCAGGTATTCTGTGACCCTAAAACTGTCTCCAATCTGTGAAGCGCTCAGAAATGCTGTTAGAACAGTTCAACACTTTCTTGTTTAAAAGCAGTCTCCCATTGGCTAAAAGTCCAGAAAGCATGTTTCAGGAAAATGAATTTAAGAAATAATTTGACGGCAAATATTTTTTGATTCATTGCTTTAACAAAACACAAGCAGACAATGTGGAAGAGTGCTTTAAAAAACAGCATACATCAAACAAACATGTCTGAAACATGTTTAAGCGTGATCAAAGGAGAAACAAAGCCACAGCATAAACATGATCAAAATAAAATTACAGCTAAAAACACTTCTCTGATCTTGCAGCCAATGAGAAAAAGCTAAAAATAAAAACGTAGGGTTTTATTTAAAACGATCAGCCTCGAGAAGCAAATTATTAAAGCACACACCTTTTTCAGTCTCCTTTTTCCAGTCGTCTTGGCTGTGGGGCTATTTCTCAGCTCCCACACGACACCTTTCTAGCCCCACTTTTTGTGTGCCCTCCTGCAATTACCAGCTCTGCAGACATTTCACTGGCGGCAGCCCATTAAACTGTCCTTCATGAGAAAACTGGCTCTTTATGAAAATGACACCTTGGTCCAGCTGCCTCTATGATTTATATGCCATTGTTTGCTTAGTTAAGTAATGAAAACATGTTTTGCTTGTCTCAGCACTTCAGGTTGAGGAAAAGCTAAGGAAAATCGATCTGTGTTTGTTCTCTCACAAATGTTACTCTAGCAGCAACAACCGCACGAACGCGCACACACACCAATAGCAAGAAACAATAAAAGTCAGAAATTGGATTTCTAACTGAATTGTATTAGCATTTTAATGAAGATCTATAAACTTGAAGGCACAGAAATTACCTTTAGCTGTCAAGACTGAGTAAGCTGAAGGAACAGAAGCTGGGGTCATCTCTTCATCACTTGACAGGAGCCAAAGGGCAGTTCTCTCAGGAAATGTTTTGTAAAGAGTTTGAACTGGATGCCCCTATTATTGTATATTTATGGTCAAAACGACTAATTTATCAGTTCACAGCAAGAAAATTCTAGGAAACTAGGGAAATTTTATGCTCAGTAAAACTGCAATTGCTATAATTTAATGAAAAGTACTGGAGGGTGACTGGGGCCCTGAGGAGAGGAACTAGACTAGGGAAGCTGAAATTAAAAATTTAACAACAACAAAAATAGACAGCTACTCAGGACTTCACAAATACGTACAGTGCCTGTCCACTGAGACCCATCACAGAGAAGCAAGCACTGTCCTCAGAAAATCTGAGCTTGAAACCACAGCGAGCTCGTCTACCCACGGAGAGGAGGACTTGCAGCACCAGTCACAAATGCGCACAGCAGAGCCGTCTGCCACGGGCGCGTTTGGCAAGGTCACCAGAGGACAAAGCTTTTAATATGTGGTGATGAGAGAGCTAAGTTGGTTTGTGGTTTTACACACTCGAATGTAGTTTACAAAACACCCAGCTTTTAGTGGTGTTCTTCCAAAGTCCCTTCATTTTAATTCTTTCTTTAAAACTTTCACATCCCTCTTGTTGCCAATGACTCAGGCAAATGCAGCGGAGCTGTCATGGATTTGCTTACAGTGAAGCTCCTCAACAACATGAAGCTTCACTTCATGTATGCTTCACTTACAGTGAGCTCCTCAACAACACGGATGGCATCAGACCACATCCTCAAGGTGGGAATGCTCTTTGCGCAAGGGATAACTTGTGGCTATTATGGAGCTAATATGAGGGGTTTGTGGCAACTTGCTTTCAGATGCTGACATGGAGAGCAGTACCAGGGACAGACCACAGAGTAGAGATGTGATTTAAAGACACTGTTTTCAAAGCCATGAGTAGGCAGAGGTGGATGTGTGGGACGCAGGCCATGCATGATTGAGGTGTTAGCAGCTACCACAGGGTAAGAAGCACTATGGTCACTCATAGATGTTGCAATGGAAATTCTCATCAGAAAGAGTTTTAAAGACTGATGATATTTATCAAGTTGTTTGTCTTTGAGTCAAGCCAGACTGATGCTGAGAATTGATGATATTAAAATACTGTCTTAGCTATGACAGTTAGTGTCTCCTTCGTAGAAGTCATATCCACTTTTTTTTATTATTTTTCAAAGACTAGTAAAAGTAATTGTGGTGACATAGTCGGATTGTAATATGGGCTAATAAGTTTCAGTTTTAGCTAAGGCTTCTTATAATTTCAATTGCATACATATTCTTCAATTTTTTTCCTGGTTCAAAACTCTTTGCAGAATTAAGAAAAAAAAAAATCTTTCTCTGTGCAGAATCTGGCTGTTCTGTTTCAGTGGTGACTTGTGTGATTTTCTTTTCATGACATAAAGAGATTACAGATTTTCAAGGATGCAAGGTATTAAAAAGAATATTAACATAGCACTCTTCCATCATTTCAATACACGGATGCAGCAGCAACATAACAAGCAAAAAGACACACGTAAAAAAAGATGCACAAAGCTTTTACACATGTAAATTCCTCCTCATCCGAGTGCTACTCTTACATATACAGCAACAGGAATCTAGTCTTTGTGGCTTTTCAGTGCTTTGACCTCGAGTGTCACCAATGGATCATTCTCATTGTGAGAGACGTTAAATCTGAATTAAGTGGTGGTTTTGTGTTTTGTTTTGTTTTTTTTTTTTTAAGGAATTACTGATTTATAGTTGGGGCAAAAGCAAGGAAGGGAAAGTGTAGTTCCGAGTGTCAGGAACATCCCAAGGCATGCAAGCTGGGGCTGGCTGGATCGCTGTGAGGAGAAGCGGAGACCATCGGTCCGGCAGCCGAGCCGGCTGGAGCTGCGGGCGCAGCCCCGGCACAGCCGCCACCGGACCGGACCGCGCCGGCCTCCGCCCCGCGGCCGCAGCACCAAAGGGGGGGCACGACCTGACTTTGCGGTGCTTAACGCCTCTAAAGGAGCGTAAAGGAGCCTCTGAGTACCAGCCAAGTACTCAGACCTCCACGCAGTGCCACTACCCCGAGATCTCTCCTCCTCGGCCTTCGAGGCATAATTCGGCATGGGTATTTCCTGAGAGTAACTTTTTAGCTCACGCAGGAAGGAGAAGGAAGAAAATGTTGATCTCTGATGCAATTACCAGTTTCTGCAGTCTTTGTTCTAAAGAGACCACAGTAGTTTTGATTCCCTGTAATGACTAATTATATGGTGAAGAAAAGTGAATACAAAAGTTCAGTAAAATTATAGCCTAATTCTCAACGTAAATTAGATTTCTCACAAAACAATGCTTATGATCTACCCACCCTGTTTAATTTAAAAGGGGTGATTATTATCTCTTTACAGAACAACAACCAAAATTAACACCTCTTTTCCATTGCTGACTATGTTTTAAGGTGTTGTATATCCATCAACACCGTTAATTTTAAACTGATTTACTTGTCCCTCAGAATAATTGGGCAACTGAGAAAACTAGTGTCCTTCACAGAACAGAAAGGAAGGCTTGCAGCATATTGTCTCCATTTAGAAATACTTTAATCTCAATTTTCTGTATGTCTTATCCTCTCTGCAGAAAAAACTAATGAGAGTTCCAGCTAAGAGCCGTTTCTTCCTCTCTCGGCCATTTATCTGAAGCTTTTGACATTGATGCTTGGAAATAAAAACACTGGAAAGCCTGTGCCTTAACTGTGTAACCTACATCTTTAGAGCTCTGGATGAGTGACAAAAACTAAATATCACAGTCTTTATGTTAAAAAGTGATGTATTAGAGGAGGAAGTGGAGCATGGAGGCACTGAAGACAAAAGATGTTTCTGATTTGGGGTGTTACACACTTTTGGCAATCAAAGCCATGCTACAGGCCTGCCTTTTGTAAGCTCTGAAGATTCACAGGTGGAGCACAAGTCCCTAGAGATGCCCAAGCAGTTTATGGTAGATGACCCAAAACTCAGAGATCAAACCTGTTCCTCTCCCCCAATGTGATTTTCTCAGGCCTTCCAGAATGCTGAGAGATGTGTGATTATGTCTGGATGGAATATTCTTCGTCTTTGCAGCTTGGAAATTAGAGGCTACAAGAAAGTGTCCTGAAGGCAGAGAGAGCATGCTGCAGCAACACCGTCGGTCAAACTCCTGACACAGCACGTTGCAGGAGACAAGTCCCTGACTGAGTATGAGGAATAGCTGGGGATTAACAAGGGAAACACATTTCACTGAAGGGAAAGTGGGACAGCCTTCAGCAGTATGATTGGCATAAGCACGAAACCCCAAACTGAACAACAGTGGCTTGACAAGCATGTCTTCAGCCTCCATGTATCTCCTGAGACGTAAACTCTTTTAAGATTTCTCTGTCAGAAATCTGTGCACAACCCTGTCTCCAGAAGGACCCTTTGTCCACACATATATTACTTTTTTTTCTGCCTACACTGTGAACAAATATGGCCTTTGTGTCAAAGATCATCTATTTTCAAAATAGGAAGAAAAATTCCAAATTTTGTACTGCCAGGTTCAATGTGAAGTGTGTGGAAGGGGTTGTGTAACTGTAAAAACAATCTCCTCCCCAATGTCATGTCAAAAAATTGGACAGGACTCTGCCATCATCTCAATCCTCAGTGAGGGATGTTCATTCATCGGGAAATGATCATCAGCCCGAGCCAGTTCCCAAGGAGTGATCCAGCAGACAACACTCCTGTAGCAATTTCCTAACCTATCCAATCTCCTGTAATTTGATTTTTTTGTTAAATCCTTTAAATTTGGCCACAAAACTGAGGTCATTTTGTCAAACTATGAAAAAGGTTTTGTTGTTATAATTAACTTTTACAGCTAGTGTAAAGCAACTTGACACAAAATCCATTAAAGTAAGATTAATGAGGGATGGCAGCAAAGACTGAAAAAAGGGCTGGGTGAATGACTGGTTTTAACTGATCTGTCAGTGTAGCCCAGCAACATAAAATGCAGTAAGGCATCTGTAAGCGGAAGCAAAACCCCTCAGCACAACCTGAGGTATTCAGTATGATAACATCAGTTATGACAACCTCTTTCAGTAGTCATATGGGTATAATACGTGATTCCAACTTAATTTAGATTCAGTCAACATAAGGTATTAACAGGATTTGTACCCAACTGAAATAATGTGCTAGTTTATTGATGATGTGAAATTTAGTTCTGCTCATTAAAAAAAAAAAAAAAACAACACTAAAAAAGAGAAAGTATTTGATAGCACAGGCGTGATGAAAACCACGGAGTTGCTTGAGATAGAGAAGTCTTGCAACGTTACCTTTTATGCTGCTCTGTCAGAAAGTTGTTCTCAAACTCTGTTTAATTGGTATGTACTTTTGTTCTGTACAAGCAAACCCTCCTATTTTTTTATTCACTGACAGCATTTCAGAAATATTTGATGTAATTACTGTGACTTTTAAGAATGAAAACCTTCTTGGAGTAACATTGTATCAGACTCAAAATTTTAGCATTTTTTAAAAGCAGTGAGGGAGGAATTTGCAGCACACATGCTTGTGATAGATAAACAGCAGGGAGAGGATTTAGCAGAAAGTTTAGCAAAAGTATTTAAAAAGTAATAAAAGAATGAAATGCAGTAAAAAATATAGGTCCTGTAATAAATGGGAAAATATGGAATATTTTTTTAAAGAATGCTTTCTACCAACAGGTCTGGCAAAAAACATTAAAGCTGAAAGTTTGTCAAATTTGGAGCAGAACAGAGTATTAATAATGACAACCCATTTACACAATCTTGTGAAAAAAGCTGATGACTCACTAGTCCATGTAAAATATCTCATAGGAAGGTTTTGCACCTTTCCTTCTCATGGAGCTTTTTCTGCCTTTAGTGGAAGTTCTTCAGAGAAACAGGAGAATAGGAAACAGAGACCGGAGGGGTGGGCAAGTGAAGAGAGCTGTGCCCTGTGACGGTCAGATTTTACAGCATGTCAAAGGTTATCATAGAGCTCAGGAAATATGATTAATCTCACTGACATCAGTGGAACACTTTTTACTATTTATAAGGGTATTGAATTTTTCTCAAATGACAGTCAAAGAATCGATAAACACCAATCCTCAGATATATGGCCATATTCACAGATAATGTATTATCACTGAATGCTTTCAAATATTTCATAAGAGCTGTGGAGTGAATGGGAAAGATATGTAATCCAGTCTTTAAAATAACTTCTCTTCTGTTTTTCTGAATTATCATCTGTAAAAAGCTCTGTCCGTAAAAGGTTATCTGGTTTCTTCTTATACGGACTCATCCAACAAAATCGTCCTACAAATCTTGCTGCACTTACCTGAACAGAAAACTTTACAAACCTACCAACAGGAAATGAAATTTATATATATAAACATATGTTAAAAATACTCCTTTCCATAATCCAGGAATCTAACAAAAACACAGGCCAGCCTATCACTTTAAAAGGTAAATCAGAAAGGGAACTATTTTGTCTTCATTTACTTAGTATGTTGTGGCAACCCTGAGAGCCCAGGAACATCAAATTCTCCTGGATGTTGTACAAGAGATGGTGGTCTCAAAGATTTACAGTTTAACCCTTGCCTTTGAAAGAGGTAATTTTCTCTGATAACACTACAGGATGTCCCACCTTCCTAACATGTGAAGCATTCAGCCTATAGCCACCAGTGACATGGACCTGAGACTAGAGGGAAAAAAGAGCTAAAAAAGGCATATCAGCTGGGAGTTCAGGTTTGGTGGGTTACCCTCAACAGTCTTTTGGATATGGAAATTTTCAGACAACATTGCTACTTTTGAGATTGCGATTCTTAAAAGCGGTGTTACCACATTTCAATAATATAGTAATTTATCTGTACACTGTCACATTATCTGAGACATTCACTGCTTCTGAGTATCAGCTATTAGCTGGTGAATACCTGTATACCTTGACATATCTTAAATGTTACCATAAAGTCTACCATTTCTTTTTTACTGTATGGTGTGTAAAAGCACCATACAGTAAAAGCACCATTTTTCAGAAAATAAAATCTAACACCTATCTACTCAGCAAAGATAGATTGATATAAATTCATGGAATCCAATGGAAGAGCAAGGGATGGGATACTTTTGACACCACTTTGAAACCTAAAAGCTTGGCATTGAAGTCTGAGATAAGTAATATAGGGTGCTCCAAAGATCAAGGGGAAAAAGAAGTACCACTTTGGCAATGCAGCAAAATGGGAAGTTCAGGACCCATTGCACTGTCAGAACTTAAAGACATCAAATGAGGAACGATTTGTCAAGCTTTTCTTTTTTTTTTTTTTTGATCTGTCCATCATATCTGATAACTGCGATTCTGTGAATAAGGTATTTGGGGCTTCTTTGTTTATTTTCTCTGTTATTTAGTCAAACATGCTACCTTTACAAGTGCAAAATAAGTATCCATTTGTCTCTCCCATTTGTCCTTTTCTCTTCCTGTTCTCTTTTCCTTACACCACGGTCATGAATAAGGCTCTAAAGGCTAAATGGTGCTGGTGGTGACATTTGTTTCACCCTTTTGTTTCGCAGGTGTTGCCTGGTGGAACCTGGGGAAGAACCCAGTGAAGTGACTCAAGTGGGACTGGAACAGCATCTATCATGGAAACATGGGTTTCAGAACTAAATGAAGAAAAATTACTAAAAGATTCTGTATTAATTAAAATCCTGAAAAGGATGAAAACTGATCTGGTGGGAAATCACATGCCATATTAAATACACAGTGTTGTAACTAAGTGTTATCTCTCCTCCTCTGTTTAAAGGTTACAGAGATATTAAGATGTCCTACAGTTACTGCACAAAAGGTCTGATTTGATATCTCATAGGATTTCAGAAATAATGAAACTATAAAATCTGCAAGGAAATGACAAATCTGAATTTAACTACAACAGATGCTCTATCTGCATTTCTTGATCTTACATGCTCTTTGTGTCTACCTAATCACAAAGTGTTGCATTAGGCCCAGTCCTGCTCTAGTAAAGTCAACAGCCACAACTCTGCTAAATACAGAAGTCGGAATATATCCTTGACAATGGAGCTTAATCTTAGCTTTGCAATTCTTTGACTTTTGAATTGTGCTCTTGAACTACCTGAATGTGTTATCAGTGTTTTAAATACATTGATGTTTCCACTTTGTTGTAAAAATAGGCTTTTAATACAAGACAGTATTTAGCAATCTAGTACCAGCCATCAGTTTGATATCAGCCGTGACATTATTTAATTTTCAGAATCACAGAGGTTAAAGCTCACTGAACTATAAACAGTTGGAAACATGGAGTGTAATCCCAAGGCACAGCTCTGCACAAGCTGTAATTTAAATCATATTGCATGCTAAGCTGAAAAGGCAGTGCAGGTCCCAAAGGGCATGAATAAATCTGCAGTCACTGATTTGCCACACACATTTGTGTTGGGATTCTGTAACTGTGCAAATGTGATGTCTTCCTTTAGTGCAGAGGACCTGTCATCTACTGAGATTTGTAATTAAATAACCCAAAGAACAAAAGCAATTACTTAGCCTTACAAGCATTCAGACTGGAATTTACATGATTTCATGAACAAAGAGAAGGGGAAGTTACGGAGACAGAGAGAAAGGGAGGCTTTGAGTCTGCAACTTAATTCAGCTGTGTCTAGTGCTAACTGAGATTTTAATGTATAGACCAGGTATTCACATACCTGGCTTACTTTGAACTAATAATTCCGTCATCGCAAGCTCCACTCTGAAGTGGATGTTTCTCCACCTAAGGAGCCGATTATGTTTCCAGCTGGCTACGTGCCACATCAGGTGCCGGTTTTGAGCAATCAGTTGTGTTAATTGCAAGCAACACTGAGTGCCTTTTGGGACAAGCAATTCACGGTTCAGGAATGTTAGTGTAAAGGGGGTTAGGTTCAGCCCCATTACCAAGAACAAATCACAAAGTTTGCATAGGTTGCAAACTAACAGTTGTAATTGTATGGAATGGGGGAAAGAGGCAGGAACAGGCTAAGGGGCTGTATCCTCACATCATTAACTCTGCCGGGTGTGCTGGGCATCTGTTAATTGATGGGGCGATGGCTATGTAGTGGTGGAGCCCTTCATATTTTCAGCTCAGCAGCTCTGTCCTCCCATTCCCCTGGTTCTGTCAGATATTCTGAAAAAGGCCAACAGGGCCAAGACATTGGATCAAGAGAAAACTACATCAACTGCCCATGAACATGGTCTCCTCCACAATTGTTGGCATTTTCCTTCTTTCTATTTGTCATACTGGCAAAATAATAATAATAAAAAAATGCATAGGGGTTGTTTGATGTAAAGGAAATATTATAAGGACATAAATAACAGTGAATGACATAAATGGATGTTGAAGGGCAGATTTATATAAAAACCAGCCACTGATGAAATAAAGCGTATTAATGAAATGAGCTGAGCACTGCAGTGAGTACAAATCAGGAGATCTTTCTTGGCTGCATTGGGGATATTCTCATTTATTATCAGCTAAAGATCTGTCCTGTGGTATTTTTTAGTATCTAACTTTTGTCTCAGTACCTGAACAACAAGTTTTAGCTAGCCTATCTATTTGCAAGGGTTGATTTCTAATACGTTTGCCTGTGAGTCGCGGTACCAGCACTATTTAAAAGAAACCTGCCCAAATGTTGGAGGTGATGAATGGGAAGCTTGGATTGAATCATTAGAGATAAAGGGAGTTAGTGTGTGGTGGGGAGGGGGAGGAACTGATACAAACCTCAAAGTCTGCAGGTGCTTAGAAACAAACCTCAAAGTCTGCAGGTGCTTAGAAACAGCGTAGAGGCTCAGGAAGTGTCTCTAACACCCTTTAGAGGCTCAGTCCCTGGTGTCCCACATGACTGTACAAAGAAAACTTCTTAAAACAAAGCCATCTTATTTCTCCCTTTAACACAGACTAAAACATTGCCAAACACTTTTGCGTCTGAAGCTGTGAATTTCATTAAATTCAATGCAACTCGCTCAGCACTCTCCATTTTTGTGCGGCTGAAACCTCTAATTCTCCCCCCACCGCCCCACGGCCAGCGTGCTCTAGTCACATCACACTTAACCTTTGCCTTGGCTTCTCAAAAAAGAATTTGTTTCACTCTATTCACAGCTTCAACAGTTTGGCAAACTGCACTTGAGTGCTGCGCTGAGCCTTTATATTGAACACACTAATCTGATTGTTTTTCCACTCTACAAACTTTGGGTCAACAATCAAGCTGCTGCCAGAAACTAATTAATTTGCAAACAGGCCCCATTTTCACAGGGGGAGAGCTTTTGAAACCTATGTCAGCAGAGCTGGTCACACCATGGTGACATGCATTGTCATGGCATCCACTTTTCTGGCCAATTCTCCTCACTAATTTTTCACCACACACATGAACTCAAATTACCCAGTCAACAGTAAATCTCTATTGAATGCTCACCAAACTCTGAACGTGGTGGCCTGAGAAGAGGAAATTGGTATTGACAGGGTCAACACTCATTAAATTGATGGCTAGAGCAGAAGAGAAAAAAAACCCAACACAAGAACTTAAAAAAAGGATTCGGATGTATGTCATATCCCAATGAAGGGGGCTGTAACAGACTCATTCCAGCTTTGTTTAAATCAATTAGTATTCTGCTGTGTGATTCCCTACAAGCAGATTACTGCTTAACTTTTCTTGAAAAACTGGTTAGTTACTTTTGTGAACAGGAAAGGAGGCATAATTTGGTAGCTAAGAATCACTGTTTTCCAAGCATCAGAGCTGTGATGAGCCCTCATAGAGATCTCAGAGATCATGGGAAACCTACTTGAAATTGCAAGGCCTATAACACATAGGCTTTGTCTTTGGCATCCTGCCACCTAATCTGAACTTTCCTTTTCCTTAAGCTGATTTGGATCTTTGTAAGAATAAGAATTACAAAGAAATCCATGTTGTATAATTTAAAATGAGGCCTATACCAAAAGTAAAGCAACGTGCAGTCTAAGAACCTGAACACTACACCTGTCCTGGACAAATTACCTTTTTTCCCTATCGAAATTCATCTCCAGGGCAAGAGGAGAGGCTTCCTACGAGCTGATGCATGTGGGTAATGTCTTTGTATTTATACATATAGGTATAGATAGATATGGTCCTTTTAATCATATGTTAACTGAAAGTAGTACACAAAGCTTTCTAGTAGAGATTATCGCCACAGCTACCACTGCTTGAGTTATATACCGAGTTTGTCACCTTCTTATGCAAAGAGACCATCACTTTACAACACTGCCCATTGCCAACTCTACAAGTTATCCATTGAAATAAATACATACAAATACAATCCTTAGTTTAAAAAAAAAAAAAGCTTTCTACAGAACATAGAATATCACTGGGACTACTGGTAATCAGACAATTGCTGGTGTTTGCTATTAAGTGTGAGAAGGGTACAGAGCTGGAGACATCCAGGATCCAGAGTGTGACTCCTGGAGTGTACTCACGCAGCTGGGTTTTTACACAGCTCCTACTGCTGGAGGTGGCAAATGACACTTTGTTTATCTAAAGCTACATCTATAAAAAGCAACTCACCTGGGTCATCAAATTTGATTCTGAACACCCAAGCGAGATCACCCGATTTGCCCTGTACAGCCAGGTGCGCTGATTTATCCACATCTAGCATCTAGCCAGAGCTTGTTCTGGCTCATTTGTCCACTTTCCTCCCCAGAAAAGTCAGAGCAGAGGTGATGGGAAGGACTACACTCTCAGGTCTCTCCCAATATGTAGCTCACCAGGATTTACTGGGTTGTTGAGCTGATACCATATTCTCCACTGACATAAAACCCCCTAAAATTTAGCAATTCTAAGGCACATCAGCAATAATAACTCAATTCAGGGTACATGAGTGAGTGTAGATCCCCAAGCTGGCAATCACTTCCAAGTCTCTGTTTAAAGAGAGACTATGCACTGATCTGTTTGGGACTGGGGTCATATCCCACAGTGCTTGTTTGGAGAGCTATGAGCATCTTTCCTAACACTGTACTACATGCAGCAGAAAAACTTCGCTGGTCTCCAGTGGAAACAGCACACAAAGCACTCTGAGCTCCCCCCATTATTTTAGATCTTATATGTTCTATAAAGAGAGTCACAGTATGAATTGCAGCAAAGCATGGCTTCTAATCTACACTCCCAGCTATTATTTTTTGGTGGATAGTAAGGCTGACCAAGCTAAAACCCATAAATGAGCCCACGGTTAACCATGTAATATACACGTATCCTAAGTCAGGTGTTCCTGGACTAATTTGTATCCTAACTTCCCCAATCATATTGTTGCTATAGCTCAGACCAATATGTTTACTGATGCAAGTCTTTTTGCCCCAGGTCATATTCTCTAGAGCGTCAGGAAGTTCTCAAAATGTGCAGTCAAACCAGGGGAATGTCCTCTTCTGCTTCATCTTTCCTACCTGCTTTTTCTACTCCAGCCTCAAAACTTACCCTTTGGCTACTTTTACCAATTCTTCATACCTAAATGCAAAAAAATCTCATTCACAGCACTGAAATTTAATGGAGAAAATGACCTAATCCGGGGGGGGGGGGGGGGGGGTGCAGAGAGAGAGGCAGAGAGAGAGACAGAGGGAGAGAAGATCTGTTTCCTAGAAGGATTTAAAATAATTTCATTCAAGCCACTTGATGGGTGATTATAATTTTTCTGGTTGTCTATACCCACCATCTTCATGATCTTCCTCACATCCAGAGGAACTGTGAAGCACATTCTCTAATTGCTACTTGGTCTTTGATTTCTGAATCACATGCTTCTCTTACTTTGTATAAAGATACAGGGAGCAGTTATCAGACAGGATGAGTCAACTGGTTCAAATACATGAGTATCTTCTGATCAAGTATTCAGCTGGCCTTACGGCTTCCTGAGTTGTAACCATTTCAGGTCAGTGACAGTATAAATGTCAAGTAATACCATAAGAAAGAAGTGATTATTTGTGATTTCAGAAATTCTACATTTCTTTCAAGAGAAAAAGAACGTGTTGTAATAAAAATGTATAGAGAAAAGACTTGTTAGATTGCAATGAGAAAAACAATTTAAAATTCATATTCAGTCTCTCAAATTTGGATCTACAGACTTGAGGGAGAAAAAAAAAACCCTGTAAATTGAGTTTGTATGCCATTCTGTTCACATTATTATGCCACCGTCACCATAGTTTCTGAGTACTTCCTAGCACTCTGTTAGGTGACATTAGCATTTGTCACACATGGAATTTATCACGGTGAAATTATTTATTACTATTCTTAGCAATGAAGATAATGGGAATGGGGGTGGGAGGGTGTACAGAGTGAGAAATGAGACTTGCATATATGGACATGTTTTGTTCCTGCAAGGGTCGGAGTTGTTCATCCCTGTATAAGCAGTGGTGGGAAAGTGCGGGACTTGGTCCACACTACTGCCTGCATGGTAGGAGATATCAGCTAATTTGGTTCACATATAGAAATGCATATTTTAAATGCAAGAGATCCTTGCGGGGAAAAAAAAGACAAACAAAAGGACAACAACAAAAAGCTCACACAAAAAAATCCCCTCACTGTTTTCACTGGTAAGGTTGTTTAAATATGCCCTTGTAAACTTACGGGAATGCAGACCTGGGAGAGACTTCTTAGTCCACTGACTGCAGTCCCTTGCCATGCCAGGCAAGTGTGCTATATGAGAACATACAAAATGCTATCTAAGTTCCTCTTAAAACCAGCTAGGCTGCCTCACTCACTGTTTCTGTTGGGCAGCTTTTTCTAATTTCATTCCTCCCATGGTTTAAGACTTCTAATTTGAAGACTAAATATATTAATATGCAGTTCATACCCTGGCTTTTTAAAATGTCCTTTATTTAAATAACTCTTTTCTTGCTGGAGATTTATTGTATTTGTAGCATCCATCACCTCCTTTCTCTAAGAATATCTCAGATGTACTTTATGAAATAACCCCCAGGTACCAGGATGGTTGGGTCTTGTCTATGCTGGCAGGTCAGACATTTTCCTTACCTTTGGTGGCATGTATGTTAGTGCCTTCTGTATATCTGGATTGAAAATGAGTAGGAGGTGAGCTGGAAAGTGGAAAACTAAGAAGGCATTTAGGGACAAGGGAGTGGCACAGAAGAGAGGGATGCCAGTGGGTATCTGTAGGTGGGAAAAGGGTTTGGTGTGGGTGACCAAAGACAAATTACAGATTCAAGGATGCAGCAAATGAACACATCCAAGTCTCAGCAACAGTAGTTGCAAGAGAACAAATATTCCTTTCTAAATATCTTGACACCTTTAATACATTTTTATTAGAGAGGTAAAAACCCTATAAACTAGCTGCAATCTTGTCTTTCTCTTGCTATACATTCCTCCACCGTGCAATATATATATATTCAAAATTATGTCTGTATGTTGCCAGCGCTGGGACATCCTACAAACTGCCATATGCGGAAACAACACAAAGTGATGGCTAAAGCCCTGTATGAATGCCAGGAGAGTATCAAGGCCATGTTTCCTGCCTTGGATCCTGTGAAATTTAAGAGGGCATTTTCTTTTTTATTGAACAGTCGCTCAGTTTCTATAATTCTCAGCTGTTTATGTAACCGTAAAGTAAAGATTACCAAGGACAATAACCCCAGGGGACTAAGTACAGCTACTACCCCACTTTAAAAATTAAGCCATGGAAAGTATGCTAAAATAATATCATAGAGCTGGTTTAAACCCATAAAAAGCAAGGAAATCCCAAGCCAAGGCTGGAAATCCAAACTGACAGTCTCTCTTAACCCCAGGTCTAGTAAAGAGGGTGAGTGAGGCCAGTATTTCCTCACTTTTCTGGGGTGCAAACCAGATTCATAATACTACCTTAATGCAGCTTTTGTGATGTAATCTCCTTTCAAATCTTCTGCAGCCCAACTCTGTTTCGCTTTTAAGATAAATGTTTATGGTTATTCATTTTACAAAATGTTAACAATTTAAGGCCAGATCCCCTGTGCTCAAGTCAGGGAAGATGAGAGCGGCTCCAAGCTTTCATTCCACTCCCCTAATCTTCAGCTTGAAAACTGCCTTCAGTGCATTGCTTTTGCATTGCTTAGCATTTGCTTTGGTACACTGCACTGCCTTTTCTGCCTTCTTGCCTCCAGCCATGCCGTCAGCCCTTGCATGAAGGCAGCCGCAGATGGTGTACAGCAAACGCTGCGTGTAGTTCACCAGGGAACTCCCTGGTACCAGGGGAAGCTGCTCCGACCTGCTCGGGCCTCCTACTCATCTTTTTTTATTGCTGAAGCAGTTCATAGAAGCAGGACCTGATCTACGCTTTCTTGAAATAACACTAGCTTCTGATGGCTCTGAACTATAAGAGGCAATGGCACATTTAAAGGGAAACATGGTTTTTGCCTATAGGCAAGACTCTGCAAGATATATGTGTAACATCAAAGCCATTGCTCCTTATAGGAAAGCTGGACAGGAGATGTTTTTTCATTTTCAGTTTTTTTTTTTCTGAGAGTTCAAAACTATTCTTGACTCTCATGGGGGCCAACTAAGACTGTCAAAGCTTTTTGAGCAAAGAAACTCCATGCACTTACCAGAGGAGCCAATAATGCCCAGGGTGAGCATGCACCTGGCTTATAACAAAGTACATGATTCAGTCTGGGGCACTCAGCTGCGGCTTTTTGTATCCAAGATGACTTCCCTGAGCACCAACATATTTTACTGTGTTTTTGCAAATGCCTCCATGTCACATCTGGCCAACTCTGTATCAATAATTAAATATATACTGCTACAGTGACTGATGTATGGTTCCCTACCTTCTAGATGAACGCCCTGACTACACAGCTATGGAATCAGTCTCCCTTGCTTTATTTGGCTTGGTGACTGTTTAATTATTTATACAACCCAAAATGTCTTTAGAAGCCTGTGAGTATTTAATATCCTTAAAAGAATTAAAAAGTCTTTAAGAGCTGCTGGTCAGCACCTTCCCTTGGGCCAGGCACAGTTCAAAGCTCTCTTCCCAGCAGCGTTTAACTTCTTACGAAAGGTGGAGCATCTCCAAAAAGTGACTGTGTGATCTCTGTAGGAACTCTGTGTTCATACTTAAATCTAAAAAACTTAATCACTCTGTGCAATGTTGTCCTACTTTACACCAGTTCAGGGTGATATTTAAATCTATGAAAAGTCTGCAAGCACTTAATGTCTTCTCCTCTCCATTTCTGGTACCAAACAGCTGTGTTTTCTGCACCCTGTCAGCTCTGACCTTAGCCTTAGTATGGGAAAAGCAGTTTCACGTTCCTGCTCTGAACGAAGTAAACATTACCAAGGACTTATAACTGGATGTCTCACCATCTAGCTATTAAACTACAAGGGGATCAGGATTTCTCTTTGTGAGTTTGATCAGAACTACTGTTCTTATCCAGCTTTCAGTATATGTCCATTGGAATGGTGGTTTTTCGCCTGAGGCTAAGCGCACTGTAGAAAGCAACTAGAAAAGCAAACCTACCACTACATAGCAAACTATGTCTTCACTAAAAAATGTATAAAGCTCTGCAAACTTAAGGTTCAAAACTAGTTTATACAGATCTTTAAGAAAGTAGAGTACATCGTCCTTCAATAAGAGCTTATTTCATTAAAAGTATATCCATTTTAAATACGTGCAAACACAAAAGAAAAAAGAAATAATCAAATGACTGGCATGCCTGCAGAGTTTCAAACCCAAACA
This sequence comes from Mycteria americana, assembly GCF_035582795.1. NCBI lineage: Eukaryota > Metazoa > Chordata > Aves > Ciconiiformes > Ciconiidae > Mycteria > Mycteria americana. The sequence goes on along the minus strand of NC_134365.1, from coordinate 10,228,202 downwards.
ATTATAATTTTTGGATTTCCCTGTTAGATGCTGAAATTAGGAGTACTGTATGGAAAGGCTGCCAGGACCTTATCACTGGGAAATGAACAGTAAAGTCTTAGAGCCTTTAATAGGGACGTTGTAGTGCAGATTTTAAGCCAACCTTTCCATATTAGGAATGTAAACTTATTAAGTTGCAATGGAGAGATAGATTTCAAAAATGTATTGAAGGATAATTCTCTATTAAATTACAGACAGTTATGAGACTTGTTTCTAAAGGCCTCAGTTTGATTCCTAACTTTTTTAAAATTAGCTTGAAACTTTCCATACAGGAATACAGGGTAAGAACTACACTTAGAGTTGAAAATCATCTTCATCCTGTGCTACGATAAATGCTGCCTTCCTACGTTTATGCTTATTTTGGATGATACTTTAATTCTAGAGAGCTTGAGGTTCATCAGCTCTTTATGTGCAACTGTCTTCTCCTCCCCATCTTGAGCACAAAGCAGTTGTGGTTTCTGCACCCTGTCAGATGTAACCTTAGTGCTAATTTGGGAAAAACAGTTCTCACATTTAGTGCTGAAAGACTGATAACTGAATCCACAAAGGAATGACACATTTTCAGCGATGAAGTACAGGGGCTGTGGACAATGGCTGTGCTTTCCCACTGCATAAATCCTCCTGACTCAGCTGTCATTGTGCAAATCTACTGCATAAAAGCAGATTTTGCTTGCATGATTGGACTTTATGTCATGATGACTATCATAACAAAAGTGGTTATTGTGTTATCTTTAACTTATTATTACTCTACCAGGTACCAAGATAGATGGATATGTCTGTAACCCTTGTACTTTACTGTCTCTTGAAGTCCAGAAATCTTGCCTATTATTATAATAAAATAAACCAATGAACAATATTTCTGGGTTACTGGGCAAGCACAGACTGTAGAACTGAAATGTAATAGACCTGAATCTGTCCTCACAGTAGTCCCCATGAATTATGACAAAACTAAATTTAACAGGATGAAAATCATATTCATATAACTTGTCATATTAAAATACAGATTCATACAACTCATCAAATCCACATTTATCTGATACATATATCCAGTGCATGTATCATATATAGAGTTGTTTATCCAACCTGCAATAGCACTTTGTGGTTTTAATTATGAGTCAGGGATTGGTTTTGTTATGGATTGTATATACAGCTAATATGATAACCAGTACGATACTAGAAGTTTCTGACTGTAGCTAATAAGAAACTGTGTTGTTAAAACATAGTCTGCTCTTACACATTAAGAATTTGCGTGAACAGTTTGCATTAAATTGCAAAACCACATAAGAAAACCTGGACCTCAGCACAGACATAAATAATGTGGCTAGGGGTGAAAAATATGTAAGGACAAAATACTTCGTGGATTCAAAAACAGGAATGCAGATGCAAGCAGCATGTACAGCAAAAGTGGCTAGTCAACTCTTCAAAAATTAAAATATAAATTAACTCAGAGTAACTACAGTTAGCATTACTGGCTCACTTAAATCAAATGTCAGCTTTTTCAAATGATGCATTCTTATTTCCAAAATGCTCATATCGTTGTACAGCTAAAGCCAAGTGTAATTCCATTTAAGTTATTGGAATTTTGACTGCAGTAGAACTTGGATAGAGTACTCATGCATTTTAAAGTATTTTGATACATGAAGCCAAAACCAGATTTTCTCTGAAACTATCCCTCTCTCCCCATATACGCAACCAACCAACTACAGGTCTGATTAGTAATATCCATACAATAATGTAAGATATTGTGCCTTGTTAAACTATTGAATATTTTGAAACCCAATGGTTTGGAATACCCAGGACCCTTTTCACTTTTTCCAAACTATTGACAACTCTGGCCTGCTCAGGAAGCTCTGCTGATTCACTTTCTGCTGGACTTTGGTGGCCAGTGTCAGATTCCCTTCAATCCAGCCAAAAATTAAAGCCTGTACAAGGCACAGTCCTGCCCAAGGCTCTGTAGCTACTTTGTGTTGACGTGTGGCTGATGCCTCCACAAGCCTTGAGCTTCTGTCCAAATTGCACCCTACAGCAATCTGCTCCTGTGGCATGACTGCGTTAGCCGTAGTGTCTGTATATGTTTTAAATTTAATCACACTCTACAAATCTCAATGTAATTAAAACAAAAATGCTTCTTTATAAATCACTTTTGATTAGTTTAACTGGTTTAAGACAAAATTCTGCTCCAAATAAAAGAGGGGTGTATATGTCACAGATGTTGCTGGAACGAAGCTGTGTGCTAGTCTTTAATGGCTAGATGAATGTAACTGGATAAATGTACATTTTACATACCATTTAGCCACCGGGAGTCGTGCTGCTCCGTTCTGATTGGATGATGATGCCCCAGAGTTCGGAAAATGGCAAAGTCCCTGCCCATGAAGTCTGCCGCTGTGCCAGAGTACAGTTCTCCATCTGTGGGAGGACGTAATTGTAAGCAACATTTCTCAATTTTCCAGTCATGGTAAGTCAGAGAAAGCTGTCAGTCCTATGTTTATATTACGCTAATAGGGATAATGAGAAAATTACAAAGCAATAAGCCATATGCAATGTATTGTCATTGAAAATATATAATTAGACCCACTTTCTCACTGCAGAGCTTAACTGTAACCTCTCTCAAATGAGCTGTATCTCCTGACTGCTAGTGCAGCCACTTTTCAAAAATATGTTTGGATTCTTAGGCTGGAACAGTGACAGCTTGTACACCTATCCCTGGCAGGCAGTAGTATGCAGCCCCCAAAAAACCTACCTAACTATCAAGTTACCCTGTTTTGAACAGGAGTTTGGACTGGAGACCTCCAGCGGTTCCTCCCAACCTCCTGGGTTTTTGTGACTCTGTGTTGGGAATTGGAGAGTCCAGCTCATTCACTCTTGGTTCAGAAAGTCATCAAGTCCCTTGAATTCTTCATATAGAAACCATCTTTTGGTTGATCTTTGGTTTTGTTTTGCTTCCCCTCCCCCCCCTCTTTTTTTTTCTGAGCAAGCAAATCCTCTGAAAACAGTATCTTCTACAGGAAAGACAGAACATGCCTTTCTCCTCCTGCCACCTTTGTAACTGTGATACTGGCAAAGGGCAACAGCTAAGGGAGAGAATAAATGACATCATTCCCTGCTACCTTGACCCCATGCATATCACAGTGAACAAGTGAATCAAAAATTGACCTGTGATACTTCAGCCCATAAATGGCACATACATAGCCTAGCTGGAGAAGAAACTCATAATATTAGAGTCCCAGTGTGCCTCTCCTCAGCCAGCTAGAAGTATCATGGAGGAGAGAGAGAAAGACACAGTCTAAATTCAACGGACCAGGTCAAATTAAATACCTACCAACTGGTAAAGAGAACAATAATAAAAAGTACATAGCAATCAGACCCACAGAAAACAACTGGGGATCAAACAACACGTATGTTTCTGGCATTAATGTAGAGCTTGTCCATGAAATTACTCTAAATTCCAATTGCTAAAAATGCATTTTTTAGAACTGTGCCCTTTTACACCCTTATGTGAAATGAAATACCCTACCCTATACTTTTAATATGGAATTAAAAAGTATTATTCCTTCCAACTGCTATTTTGAAGCTACCCATCTTATATGGGTCTTATGTGAAAAAGACAAGTTTGAGGATAAAATAACTCTTTCTTTAAGCTAAGGTAATAAATTTTTCATGGTCATGATGAACTCTACCATATCCTCATTTTAAAACACCCTTTAGGAACAAGTTCATCATTTTCATGGCAAGTTTAGATATTTCCATGGTGGGACAACCATGTCCAAGCATGCCTACTGGATATCCCTGGTATCTTTTCCCCAGAACACTGACACCATGAAATTATCAACTGAACCTACAGTGGCTCTGTACCATATGGTAGTCATGAAAGTCAGGAAGGGTGAAAACATGATAGCAGAAAGGCGTGGAATTGAATGAATTCACAGCAGAGATTAGAAGCAAATAGACCAGTCGTGCCCAGCAGGAGGTGTAATCAGAAGTGAAACAGAACAGCATATCATTAATTAACAATTTATCATTCCTCTATGTCATTTTCAACTTTTTTTAAAGGGGAGACAATCACTTAATTATAGTGATTATTATGTATAGGGTATGCAGCTGAGATTTTAAAGAACATAAAACCTTTTTGCTTGTGAAAAGAGCTTTGATGCTGTGCTTAACCTTTGTTTAACCTTATCTTCATTTTCTTGTCTTTCAGTCCCTAGTGAGTTCTGATAAATCAATATAAATCAAAGGGGGAAAGAAAAAACCAACAAGCCCTATTTTGCTTCCTAGTTATCAACAGATCTAAAGGTCAATCAAGAAAGAAAAAAATTCTATATTTAATACTACATTATTAAAATTAAAACAAATATAGCTCAAAAACTCATTAAAATTATATATATGCAATATTTAGAATTGTAAGGGGTTTTGGCACCTCAGCTTCCAACTCAATATATAAACATTACCGAAAGTAACATATCTTCAAGGTTTGACTTAATTCCACCCAAGACTATTTCATGCTACTAGGCTCTTATGGCTGGTACTTTTTTGTCAGCGGTGACAGAGTAAAAGTTTTGCCAATAATGGGCTTTAGCATGTTCCAAAGGAGAAAGAGTCTGTAGGAAACTAGCTGACCTTTCTTTGCTTTCTCCTACAGCCCCTCCAAGCTTCAGTATACCTAGACCAGTGCCTGCAGTTTGAACTGATTTGCTGTAGTCATGCAAATTTTGGCTTCTCCCAGATAGAAATACCAAGTAATACCATTTATTTTTGTAAGTCTTTAGATGATAATTTTTGCTAAATTCAGAGTGAGCCTCAAGCCGTGTCCCAGATGTGTACATCCTTTGAGTTAGTACTATTGAAAAGTTATATGAGGATTTTGCCTCCTGTGTAGATAGAAGTACAGTCATCTTTGTTTCTCTATGCAAACCTTCTTTTGGACTAAAATTTACTCATTGCTGGTCTACAAAATGATTCTTTTATGTCATGGATAGTCTTCACTGTGCTATTTCTATTGTCAGCAGTTTTAAAAGCATTTTTCGTTAACTTTAAGAAGAAAGTGGAAATTAACAGTTTGAAAACTGACAAACATTTCTCAAAGGGAAAGAAGGAAGGCAAAAAAAATAAGTTGTCACTTTGTATTTCCAGCCCAGAAGCATAAAACAACGACTGCCCAGAACAAGCTGATGGCCCTTAGTTTTTTGCATAGGGAAAAGCTCTATGTTTTGGACATAAACCACTTTATTCTAAAGGAATACCATGCTGACATATGAATACAAACAGAAATACATATATTGACTTTACTAAATAAAGAGGCAACAATTAAAGCCCATAGTAATGCTTTTTTGGGGGGAGGAACCATTTTCCCCCATACTGTACATAAGCAGCATGAAACTGTGAACACGTCCCCAAGTTCATTAGATACAAAGATGTTAAAAACTAAGCAGTATACATTTATTTGCTGAATTGTTTCTATTCAGGTTTTAAAGAAGACTGCATTCTTAAAAAAAATATTTTTGGAGAGTACAGAATTGTAAGCTTCCTTTTTGAAAGAAATAAGAAAGTTGAATGGATAGGGAATATAGGCAAAAACAACCCTTGACTGTCCTGATTGCTCTCACTGGTAAAGGGGTTCCCAAATGAAATCTACTACCCTTGGTTAGTAGGTTTATTCACTAAAGTTTAGATTTTCAGATGTACATTGTAGCAGATTAACTTCATTCCTTTTAAAGTCAACAACTAAAGCTTCCCAGAAAGTAGAATAAACTCTAAAATCCTGAAGCTCATATGTACTTAGTAGATAATTTCTACTAACTAGGATAGTAAAGTTCTTCCTTGCTGAGAAGCCACTGTATTTCAGATCACATTGATCCATATTTGGGAGCATTAAGGCACTTAAACTGATTTGAAACATAATAATAATGAAAAAGAATTGTAACTTTTCTTTTTTTTTAATCAGTGATACACAGGAACATAAATAGCTTTGAGGATTCTGGATCACCAGAGCTTTTGAAAATCCCAAAGGGTCATTTCCTAAAGAGCAACTGACTGACAATAGGACAATGATGTCTCCTTGTCTGAGGTTTTTTCGCCTATCCCAATACAATTGCTTTAGACTAATACATTCAGTGATAATTTTCTCCTGTGATTACATTCTTTGAAAACCCTGCTGCCTCTCATTTTCCTCCTGCCCCGGAATACACACTAGTGGTGCCCAGGGACTGCTTAGTCTCTACATTTTCATGCACTAGCTCGCTCAAATTGAGATTGTTTAGTTAGCAGCACATAGATGGGAATGGCTGAATAATGTCTTACATTACCAGGAACTAGTTATATCATGTTCCCAGATGGCGTTTACTTTAGAGTAGAGTAGCAATAACTACCTTCAATGAACAACTCTTAAAAAAATAATGAAAAATGTTTGCAGGTGGATGGAACAAGGAATGTATACTGGAAAAATATTGGAACAATTTAATAACGATGAACTGTTTGTTTTGGTTTGGGGGATTTTTTAAAATATTATTGCTTTTTTTTAGGTGAGAGGGAAAACTGAAGATCCTTTT